>NW_015170931.1:271351-288177 GCF_001447785.1 Gekko japonicus | reverse complement strand
TCCTCCTCCTCCTCCTCCTCCTCCTCTTCCTCTTCTTCTTCTGCTTCTTCTGCTTCTTCTGCTTCTTCTTCCCTAGGCAGCCGATTCCAGTGCTGGTGTAATTTATAAATCCAATCTCCTCCTCCTCCTCCTCCTCCTCCTCCTCCTCTTCCTCTTCTTCTTCTGCTTCTTCTGCTTCTTCTGCTTCTTCTTCCCTAGGCAGCCGATTCCAGTGCTGGTGTAATCCCCCCCTCTTTCCACTTGTATTTTAAAGCCATTATTCCAAGTCCTCTCCTCTGCTGCCAACAGAACAGCTCCCTGTCCTCCTCTAAGTGACAACCTTTCAAATACTTAAAGAGAGCACTCATGTCCCTCCTCCAACCCCCTCTTCTCCAGACTGCACATTCCCCAGTCCTTCAGCCTTTCCTCATGCTGCAGTCAGAGACCTTGCTAAACTAAGCAGGTTTAAGGTAAAGGTTCCCTTGCTCGAAAGCCAGTCGAGTCTGACTCTAGGGTTGTCTCCGTTTCAAAGCCGAAGAACCAGTGCTGTCCGAAGACGTTTCCGTGGTCATGTGGCCGGCATGACTAAACACCAAGGCGCACGGAACGCTGTTACCTTCCCACCGAAGTGGTCCCTATTTATCTACTTGCAATTTCTTGCTTTCGAACTGCTAGGTTGGCAGGTTTAGCTCTGGATAAAACTAGGAGTTTCCTAACAGAGAGCAGCCTGAGATATTGGATCCCCACCTGAGTAAGCAGTAGCACTAGTGAGAAGTGCAACTTGCCGGAAGTGGCAGCATTAGAGCAAAAAATGCCATCTGGGAGACTCTTGTTCACCTCCCTGATGGTGACCTTCCGGTCCCCCATCATTGCTGCTGCTGGGAAACTGAAGCCAGGTAACGGGCACCAGACCATGATTAGATTGGAAGGTGTCCCCCTCCTCCCAGTTCTCAGAAATAACTATGAGTATTTCTGATATTTGTTAGGTTGTGGTTTGGGTAGGACTGTGCTTAGTGAAGTTCCGAATGAACATCTCCCCCTGTACCATGGGTCCCCAACCCTTATGAGCCTACAGGCACCTTTGGAATTCTGAAACAGTGTAGTGGGCACAGCCCTTCTGCAGAAGGTAGAGCCAGCCACAAAATGGCTGACATAGCTTCCCTTCAGTCACACAGTGGAGATCCTTGTCCTGTGATGATTTGGTGTAGTGGTTAAGTGTGTGGACTCTAATCTGGGAGAACCGGATTTGATTCCCCACTACTCCACTTGCACCTGGCTGGATGACCTTGGGCACGCCATAGTTCTGTCAGGGCTGTTCTTGAAAAAGAGCAGTTTCTGTCAGAGCTCTCTCAGCCCCACCTACCTCACAGAATGTCTGTTGTGGGGAGGGGAAGGGAAAGGAGTTTGTAAGCCGCTCTGAGACTCCTTTGGGTAGTGAAGGGCAGGGTATAAATCCAATCTCCTCCTCCTCCTCCTCCTCCTCCTCCTCTTCTTCTTCTACTACTACTACTACTGCCAAAGCAATGATTTTATAAATCTGCACAGCCAATCAAATCGCCAATGGCTAATCACAAGCAGTGTTCCCTTTAAGCTGAGTGAGTGTGAGCTAGCTCACAGTTTTTTAACCTCCGGCTCTCACATTTTGGTCTTCACTCAGGGAGGAGGGCTCCAGAGCACACTGATTTAGCCAAGTCGCTGGCTCACAACTTTAATGCCGGTAGCTCACAAAGTAGGATTTTTGCTCACAGGACGCCACAGCTTAGAGGGAGCGTTGATCACAAGCCTTCCTGGGCAGTAGTCCCATCTAGCGCCAGGAAAGCTGTTCATGGGAACCATGGCACCCATTGGGTACCACGTTGGGTCTCTCTCCCCTATACCATATGTGTGAATGCATGCCTTTTCTTGAGGGAAATCCAGCTGCAGAGAATCTCTGTGTTACCGTCACCTCAGTGGCAGGACTGGGAGAAATGGAGTCCCTTCCTGACTGTGAGGTATTTGCCACCCCAGTGAGCAAGAGAGGCATCTCCACAGCTAGTGGGGACAAAAGGCCGTGTCTTCTTCGGCCTGCGCTTCAGTCAATTTTATTCACCAAGGCTCTAATTGGGCTAGAAGCACTTTGACCTCCATCCGCTCTGCCAATAAAATCACTGTCCTTCATGGCAGGGAATAGATACACTAGAAAGACACTCGATTATCCCTGTGGTGGCACACTACCAGTCCCTCCTTCACAAGTACAAATTTCCCTCCTCCACCCGCTTCCCATCCAGATAATTACCGAAGGGCCAAAATACGAATCTTTCTATGGTTTAAGATGTCAGGGCAAACGGCACAATTTTGAGAGGCTGAGGTTTGAAAGGATGCATCGGGGCAGGGGTGCGGAGGAAGGTTTGAAAGGATGCATCGGGGCAGGGGTGCGGAGGAAGGTTTAATACAAACCTCCTTGACAAAGGCCTTGCTTTAAAACGCTGGATTTCAGAATGCATTTTAAAGCTCCTTTCTCTCTGTATTTTTTTTTAAACACAAAAGAGCTACGGGGGTGGGGTGGGGATGTAGAAAAAGCAAAGCCAGGGGGATTTGGGTTGTCAATCACGCCAAGGCAAGGGGGCAAACGCATTTAGAACTTTAGATTGCTTTACTAAGGGGTCATTATCGCTTTCATACAGTGGGTATTTACAAGAGGATAAATATTCTGGTATGTATTATAGATGGAAGAGAGGGGGGAAAGAAAGGAGCCAGAGAGATAGCAGTGGCCTACGCCGGTAGAAAGACCACTCTGGCAAAAAGACTGGGGTTGCCTAGCAACAAGTCAGCTGGAGAATTCTCTCTTACTCTCTTTTCCTGGCTCTTGTTTTCACATGGCTGGAAACCTGTGATCAATTTTCTCCCCCCTTCATCCCCCCCTGAAAGGTTGACTCTGCTCTGGACAAACGGGATGGCCTAGTAACTGTTGGCTGCCTCACGGCCAGGAGGGCAACGGTATTGGCAATTGTATTCCTCTAGCTGGATCCCAGTCACGGCGTCCCTTAAACCCATGGTGATATTCTCGCATGGAGAGAAAATGTTTCAGTTTACTGGGAAGTTGAAGAAGAAGACAGAGAGAGTGAGACGTCCAAGGAACATGTCACAGAGTGACATCAGTACTGGCAGGTGACAGACTGGTCTGAAGCGCCTGTCACACATCAGTTATCGTGGATTAAGGTGTTCCCCCCCTTTTTTTACCATGTGCGAGCAACATTTGTCCAAGATGGGAGTGAGTGGGGTGCGAGCAACATTTGTCCAAGATGGGAGTGGGAAAATCAGAACTTATAACCTTGTATTGCAGCAGTCTGCATCAAAAACCAGTGACTCTTTTTGGTTTAAACAAACGTGTTAATTATCCAGCACAAACCTCAGGTGACTGGCAGCATGAAACACTTACCAGATCACAGGCAATGCTCTTATCATGTGGGTTCGGAAGGCCCAGATTCGGATCCCCACTACACAATACAAGAACTCATGGGCACTCAATGAAATTGCTGAGCAGTCAGGTTAGAACAGATAAAAGGAAGTCCTTCTTCACCCAAAGAGTGATTAACACATGGAATTCACTGCCACAGGAGGTGGTGGCAGCTACAAGCATGGACGGCTTCAAGAGGGAATTAGATAAACATATGGAGCAGAGACCCATCAGTGGCTATTAGCCACAAGGTATAGAGAGGAACTCTGGGGCAAGTGACGCTCTGTATTCTTGGTGCTTGGGGGGGGGGGCAACAGTGGGAGAGCTTCTAGTGTCCTGGCCCCGTTGGTGGACCTCCTGATGGCACCTGGTATTTTTGGCCACTCTGTGACAGAGTGTTGGACTGGATGGGCCATTGGCCTGAGTCGCCTGACCCAACATTGGCTTCTCTTATGTTCTTATGAAAGCTGACTGGGTGCCCTTGGGCCATTCATAGCCAGTTTGGTATGGTGGTTAGGAGCACTGACTCTAATCTGGGAGAATCAGGTTTGATTCCCTACTCCTCCATGTGCAGCTGCTGGTGTGACCTTGGGTCAGTCATAAGTTCTTTCAGAGCTTGTTCTCTCAAGGGCAGTTCTTGAGAGAGCTCTCTCAGCCCCACCTACCTCACAGGGAAAGGGGTTTGTATGCTGCTCTGAGACTTACAATTTATACCCCGTCCTCCTTCTTCGCCTAACCTGCCTCACAGGGTGGGTTGTCACTGTGAGGGTAACACAGAAAAAGGGAGAATGATGTTGTATGCTGCTATAGGTGTACACTGGGGAGAAAAGAGAGGTTATAAATAGCTATATAAACATATCTGTCTGCCTCTAATAAAGCTTTTTGCTACTTGGAGGTGAATATTCTGGTAGACTCTTTGTAACATTTAAATATATATATATTATTTACAGGGCTCTAGTCGGGGGGGAGCTCTCAGGTACGGAGCTCCGGAAGAGAACCTCTAGGGGGCGGGGCGGTCACGTGGTGAAGCCCCGCCCCCTTCTTTACCCCGCCCTCTGCTTCGATCCTCATTCCGTTTGGGAATGAGGATGAAGCAGGAGGGTAAGTAGCCGGGCCTTCTGACACACTTCCGGTGATGTCAGGGGGTGTGGCCTTCTGTCACTTCCGGTGATGTCAGGGGGCATGGCATATGCAAATAAGTTATGCTAATGAGTTATGCTAATGAGCTCCGGCAGCTCTTTTTCTACAACAAGACCCCTGATTATTTATAAAATTTATATCCCACCTTTCTGCCCTCACAAGGGCCACCAAGGCAGGTAAAAATTTAAAATGTACATTGTTATGATTAAAAAACACACATTTTAAAACCATCAAAATCAGCACACTTCAGAGGACGGCGGAAGACCGGAAGGCCTGGCGGGAGCTGGTCCATGGGGTCGCGAAGAGTCAAACTTGACTGTGCGACTGAACAACAACAACAAGAGAATACCAATAAGTGGACCTTAGAATTGATGGCCAAGGACCACTTGATGAAGCACATAGGTAGTGTGGTGGTGGTGGGGAATGAAGACAGTTATGGGTCTTGAAAACAAGTCCTGTGAGGAAAGAAAGGTACTGAGTCTGCTTAACCAGGAGAAGAAGGAAGGAAGACATTATCATGCTCTTCCGGTATCTGAAGGACTCTCATATGGAGCAGGGCAAATATTAGATCTAATGGTCTTAAATTACGGGAGAGTAGTTTTTGGTTGAAGATCAGCAGAAACTTCCTAATAGTGGGAGCAATTACCTACCAGAGTGCCAGTTTGGTGTAGTGCTTAAGTGCGCGGATTTTTAATCTGGGAGAACTGGGTTTGATTCCCCACTCCGCCACTTGCACCTGCTGGATGACCTTGTGCAAGCCATAGTTCTGATAAGAGCTGTTCTTGAAAAAGAGCCGTTTCTGTCAGAGTTCTCTCAGCCCCACCTATCTTACAGGGTGTCTGTTGTGGGGAGGGGAAGGGAAAGGAGTTTGTAAGGCGCTCTGAGACTCCTTTGGGTAGTGAAAGGCGGAGTATAAATCCAATCTCTTCTTCTTCTCCCTTTATTAGGGGGCTTCAAGCAGAGGCTAGATAGTTGTCAGGATGCCCAAGCTTTGGGTTTTCTGTATTCATTTATGGGTTGGGCTAGATGACCTCTAAGATCCTGTCCAGCTCTAGGTCTCTGTGACCTTATGACTGTGGAAACTAGTGGGTTTTTTTTGCTTTATATTTCCTAGGAGATGGACAAACAACAGCATTCTGTCATAAAACGTCCTGTACTGAACTACGTCTGACACTGTATGTGCTGGGAATCACAAGGTTATAAGCTGAGTTAGTGTGAGCTAACTCACAGTTTCTTAGCCTCCGGCTCACACATTTTGTCTTAGCTCAGGAAAGATGGCTCCAGAGCAAACTAATTTCTGCAGAAGCCAAATCGCTGGCTCACAATTTTAATGCCAGTAGCTCACAAACCAGAATGTTAGCTCATAAGACTCCAAAGCTTAGAGGGAACATTGGAGATAGTTGTAATAGTGGATGGACCCCAGGTGCTACCTGGAGGCTGTCAGCCATAATGTTAACCTAAGTGTTCCCTCTAAATTGAGTTTCTGTGAGCTAGAACACAGCTCCTTAGCCTCCGGCTCACCCATTTTTGTCTTAGCTCAGGAAGGATGGCTCCAGAGCAAAGTAATTTATGCAGTAGCCAAATTGCTCGCTTTAATGCCAGTAGATCACAAAGTAGACTTTTTTTGCTCACAAGACTCCACAGCTTAGAGGGAGCATTGAACCTAACCTGTGACAAGAGTTCCCTCTAAGCTGAGTTAGTGTGAGCTAGCTCAGTTTTTTAGCCTCCGGCTCACCCATTTTTGTCTTAGCTCAGGAAGGATGGCTCCAGAGCAAAGTAATTTATGCAGTAGCCAAATTGCTCGCTTTAATGCCAGTAGATCACAAAGTAGACTTTTTTTGCTCACAAGACTCCACAGCTTAGAGGGAACATTGTCTGTGACTGTCTCACCAAGTTGTTGTGAGTATACAGTGGAGGAAGGGAGAGAAAACGTACGCTGGCCTGAGCTCTTTGGAGAAACCGCGGGATAAAAATGTGATGGCCTTTTCAAGTGTCCCAAATCTGCCTCAAATTATTCCGGAACTGCATGACATTGTCAATCTGCAGATGTTTTTGCCCTACACGGAAAGGCTCTGCGGTAACTTCTGCTCCTTACTGACATTATCGGCCAGTCCCCCACTGCATCATTCCCACGTCTCGGCTAGCTCAGCGCAAATGAATTAAGCTGCACGCAACTGTGAAAATGGAACTTGGAGCCTCTGACTCCGCAATCGGTGTGTCCTTCCAAGTCAGAGTTGGAGTCAAAGGTGGGATATTTTTTGGAAAGAGTTGCTGTCCAAGCACTTCCAGCAGGGTCCTGAATAGCAACTATGAAGCTGCTCGCGGTTTAAAAAGACAGCTGCAGTTTGCTTAAAATAAAATAAAAAAAGGCTGGGCTACCAAACAGGGTGGTAGTGGATATCTGTGCATGGAAAGAGGGGAAGAGTGAGGGCGATGTACGAAAAATAAAAGAAGAGAGGTTTTTCTTGGACCACAATCAGTAGACTGAATTACAGATTGAGGGTTATCGCTAATCTGGGAGAATCAGGTTTGATTCCCCACACCTCCATGTGCAGCTGCTGGTGTGCCCTTGGGTCAGTTATAAGTTCTTTCAGAGCTTGTTCTCTCAAGAGCAGTCCTCGGAAGCGCTCTCTCAGCCCCGCCTACCTCACAGGGTGTTCTTTGTGGGGAGGGGAAGGAAAGGAGATTGTAAACCATTCTGAGACTTGAAGTGAAGGGTGGGGTATAAATCCAATCTCTTTTTCTTCTTCCTTATTCAGGGCTGGCATCACCATGTGCTGTAGTGGGGCAGCTGCGGAGGCCCTGGGTTTCTAGCACTATACTACCCAATGAGAGGAGCTCACTTGCTAATACTACACTACCCATGGGGTGGGGCTGTGGTTCACTGGAAGAATTTAAGGGCATGAGTACAGACTTTAAGTGCATGAGTTTCTTTGTGAAGAGAGAGGACTGGAAACTGTAGTCTAGAGCAGGGCTTTTTTTGTAGAAAAAGCCCAACAGGAACTCATTAGCATAATAGGCCACACCCAAGAGCAGAAATCCATTAGCATATTAGGCCACACCCCTGACAGAACAGCTAATTAGCCTATTAGGCCGCACCCCCCATGTTACCAGAAGTGTGGTCATCCAGCCACACACACCTTTTGCTTCTTACTCTGTTTACCTTGTTTGTTGTCAAAACCCAGAGCTTTTTTTGTAGCAGGAACTTCTTTGCATGTTAGGCCACACACCCCTAATGTAGCCAATCCTAATGAGTTTCTGCTGTTGGGTGTGGCCTATTATGCTAACAAGTTCCTGCTGGGCGTGGCCAACTCAGGAGCCAGCCAGAACTCCGTTCCTGTGCGTTCCTGCCCCAAAATAGCCCTGGTCTAGAGACTGAGCATGCGGAAGCTAGTGATCACCACGTTATCCCATAAAGCCGTTCTCCTGAAAGCAAGTCACATACTCCCCTGCCCTATCCAAGGAGTCCTCGGCAAGGACCACCCTGTGCCAGCCAGCTGCAATCACTCAACTTTCTTTCTCTGTTACTCAGCTGGGGCTCTGCAGCTCTGACCCAAACAAGTCAGGTGCGGTGTGGCTGGTAACTCGTAGTCCTCGCCCTTCAACACTCACAAAATGACTTTTGTAAGCTATTAAGAAGTTGCTAGCAACTGTGTAGAGGCCGCGGTGGCTCAGAGGTTAAGATGCTGAGCTGCAGACCGGAAGGTCTGTAGTTTGGCAGCTCGAGACCCGAGTGCCACGTGATGGAGTGAGCTCCTGTCTCTGGCCCCAGCTCCTGCCAGCCTAGTAGTTCGAAAGCAAGAAATTGCAAGTAGATAAATGGGTACTACTTCGGTGGGGAGGTAACAGCATTCTGTGTGCCTCGGCGTTTAGTCATGCCGACCACTTGACCAAGGAAATGTCTTCGGACAGTGCTGGCTCTTTGGCTTGGAAATGGAGATGAGCACTGCCTCCTAGAGTCGGATTTGACCAGCTTTTGAGCAAGGGAAACCTTTACCTTTTTAGCAACTGTGTTGGTCCCAAAGTAAAATAAAAAAAATTGGCCAACTATCGGCTGGTGTCCAATTTGCCCTATTTGGGCAAACTTATTGAGAGGGCGGTGGCGATACAGCTACAGAGTTTTCTGGAGGATGCTTCAGTCTTAGACCCCTTCCAGTCTGGCTTTCGCCCGGGTCATGGGACGGAGACGGCATTGGTAGCCCTGACTGACGCCCTCCGAAGGCATCTGGATCGAGGTGGTGTGGTGGCACTGTTGTTGCTCGATCTGTTGGCCGTATTTGACACGGTCGAATACCAGTTGCTGGCCCACTGCCTCGCCGACGCAGGGATTCAGGGGCTGCCCCTTCAATGGTTTGTCTCTTTTCTCCAAGGTCGGGGACAAAGGGTGGCGATAGGGGAGCAGCGGTCCCGGAGGCACCCTCTTGATTGTGGGGTGCCTCAGGGGGCAGTGCTGTCCCCGATCTTGTTTAAAATCTGCATGCGCCCCCTTGCCCAGATTGCCTGGAGGTATGGGCTTGGGTGTCATAAATATGCGGATGACACCCAGCTCTATCTGATGCAGGGTAGCTGGTCGAACTCCGAACCAGATGACCTTCAACGGGCGCTGCAAGCCGTGGTTGGTTGGCTCAGACTGAGTTGGCTGAAACTAAACCCGGTGAAGACGGAGGTCCTGGGCCTAGGTCGGGTCGGTTCAGGGTTGGGACCAACGCTCCCTCTAAGCTGTGGAGACTTGTGAGGAAAACTTCTACTTTGTGAGCTACTGGCATTAAGGTTGTGAGCGAGCAATTTGGCTACTGCGTAAATTAGTTTGCTCTGGAGCCATCCTTCCTGAGCTAAGACAAAAACGTGTGAGCCGGAGGTTAAAAAAACTGTGAGCTGGCTCACACGAACTCAGCTTAGAGGGAACTCTGGTTGGGACTCCCTCTCCCGACCTTCGATGGAGCGCCTTTGGTGCCAGCATTGGGGGTTAGGAGTTTGGGAGTGCTCCTGGACTCCTCTTTAACGATGGAGGCCCAGGTAGCAGCCACTGCCAAGTCGGTCTTTTATCATCTTTGGCTGGAGCGGCAGTTGGTTCCCTTCCTTGACCGTGATGACCTGGCTACAGTGATCGATGCGACGGTCACCTCGAGGCTGGACTACTGTAACGCTCTCTACTTGGGGCTGCCTTTGTCGCAAATCCGGAAGCTGCAGCTAGTGCAGAATGCAGCAGCCAGGCTGTTGATGGGTCTCTCTAGGCGGGACCACATCTGGCCTGTGCTGAAGGTGCTGCAGTTGCTGCCAATAGCATACCGGATCTGCTTCAAAGTGCTGGTTCTTACCTGTAAAGCCCTTTATGGTCAGGGTCCGGCTTTCCCCATATGTTCCCCCAAGGGCACTACGGTCGGGGGGCCAACATATTTTGACTACCCCAGGCCACAGGTACGTCAAATTCGCCGAGACTAGGGCCAGGGCCTTTTCGGTGGTGGCTCCTACCTGGTGGAATGAGCTCCCAGAGGAGATCTGGGCCCTGCAGGATGTTGCACTGTTCCACAGGGCCTGCAAGACGGAGCTCTTCCGCCAGGCTTTTGAGTAGGAGCCACCGCCGCTACTGTTCCACCAATGCACCGCTGCCAAAAATTGGTGGAGATACCATCAGGGTACAAGTGGGCCCTGGGAAGAAGACTGGTTATCTGCCGCTTTGGAACTTACGTCGTTGGTCCGTATCCATCCTAATACCTTGCCCCACTGTAGCTATGGACCTGTGCAGAAGGTACCATAATACCCAATGATCAAAGAAAGTGAAAATAGCATGTAGTATAGAGGGTACCATAAAATCCAATGAGCAAAGAAAGTGAAAGCAGCATGCAATGCAGTCGGGAATTTCTGTTCCAAGGTGGGTTTGGTAAAACCATGGAGGGAAAAGCGAATGCAGAATCGCCCATAATAGTGCATGTACTTTCAGGTTCAACAGGATCCTTTGTCAGGCTGGATGTTACAATTTTTAAAAAGAAATGATTACAAATAGCAAAGAAAAATTTTCAGGATGCAGCAGTGAGTCCCGGTCAAGTCTACATTCCGTGTAGAGTTGCTGCTGGCTTCCGCTTGCTTCATTCCGCTTTTTTAGGCCAGAGGCAATGAATCAATTAAAACCACGTAGGCACGAACCAATTCCGACAATTGTCTCTAATTAGTCTCTAAAGCAGTGAGACTCAAAATCTCTTTTCGGGAAAAGAACACAGAAAATGTTTGGCAGACATGCATTAGCCGAGGAGATAAAGTTAAGATGTTACATGAGGATAAGAACATCAGAGCAGCGGTCCATCTAATCAAGTCAAGTTTATTTATTGCGGATAGTCAAAGGTTGTTGCAATCTTGACAGACAAGATACAGGTGTGGGGTTTTTTTGTTAAAAATCCAAAGACCAGCCTCCTGTTTCACGCAGCAGCCCAGCATGAATCGCGGGCTCTTTTTCTAGAAAAAGCCCAGCAGGAACTCATTAGCATAATAGGCCACACCCAACAACAGGAACTCATTAGCATATTGGGCCACACCCCTGACAGCACAGCTCATTAGCACATTAGGCCACACCCACATGTTACCAGAAGTGTGGTTATCCAGCCACACCCACCTTTTGCTTGTTATTCTGTTTACCTTGTTTGTTGTCAAAACCCAGGGCCTTTTCTTGTAGCAGGAACTCCTTTGCATTTTAGGCCACACACCCCGAATGTAGTCAATCCTAATGAGTTTCTGCTGTTGGGTGTGGCCTATTATGCTAATGAGTTCCTGCTGGGCATGGCCAACTTGGGAGCCAGCCGGAACTCCGTTCCTGTGCGTTCCTGCCCAAAAATAGCCCTGGCTTTGGAGGACCAACCAACGGGACACAGGGGCGAAAGGCCTTCCTAGTGCTGGTATTCCACAGTTGCCACCTACCGCTGGTATTCCACAGTTTGCTGCCTCTGAATATGGAGGTTCCCTTTAGTCACCATGGCTAGTCACCTCCTCCATCACTCTCTCTAACCTTTTAAAAAGCTGGCTATACGTGTGGCCAGTGTTCCCTCTAAGCTGTTAGTGTGAGCTAGCTCACAATTTTTTAGCCTCTGGCTCACAGATTTTTGTCTCAGCTCAGGAAGGATGGCTCCAGAGCAAACTAATTCATGCAGCAGCCAAATTGCTTGCTCACAGCTTTAAAGCCAGTAGCTCACAAAGTAGGATTTTTGCTCACAAGACTCCACAGCTCAGAGGGAGCATTGCTTGTGGCCCTCACTGCATCCACCGGCAGGGAATCCCGCTATTTAATTACTTGTCCAGTAAAGAAGTACTTCCTTTTGTCCGCCCTGAATCTGTTGCCCATCAACTTCACTGGGTTAACCTCAGTCCAAGGAGTATGGGAGAGGGGGAAAAGCTCGATCAACTTTCTCCACTGCAAGCCTGATTTTATAAACCTCTGTCATGTTCTCCCTTAGTTGTCTTTCCCCCCTAAACTGTTGTATGAGTTATACGAAAGTGTAGCGACTGGGAAATTCACCTGTCAGTGGTTTAGTAACATATAAGTGAATACTTATTGGGGGGGGGGGGGAAACAATTTCATCTTTCTGGTTCCTGCT
Source organism: Gekko japonicus (assembly GCF_001447785.1). NCBI lineage: Eukaryota > Metazoa > Chordata > Lepidosauria > Squamata > Gekkonidae > Gekko > Gekko japonicus. The sequence continues at coordinate 276,039 of NW_015170931.1, read as the reverse complement.
GGTCCCCCCCCCTGCTATCAGAGCCAGTTTGGTGTAGTGGTTAGGAGCGGTGGACTCTAATCTGCAAAGCTGGGTTTGATTCCCCACTCCTCCTCCACATGAAGCCAGATGGGTGACCATGGGCCAGTCACAGTTCTCTGAGAGCTCTCTCACCCTCACCTGCCTCACAGGGTGTCTGTTGTGGGGAGGGGAAGGAGAGGAGATTGTAAGCCACTCTGAGACTCCATGTGAAGGGCAGGGTATGAATCCAACTCTTCTTCCTTGGAACTGTAGTGGATAACTCACTGAAAATGTCGAGACAGTGTGTGACTGCAATAAAGAAGGCCAATGCTATGCTGGGGATTATTAGGAAGGGTATTGAAAACAGATCAGCCTTTTCCTCCCACGTGCATTGCTCCATTTCCCCTTTCTGCTACTTCACCTCCCACACTTTCTTCCTTTGCTCCTCCTTGTGGCCTTTCCCCCTTTCCTTGCTTTCTCCCTTCCTTCCAGCCCCTATTTCCCCTTGGCAGAGTTTAAATATGCAAAGAAAGTGGAGCATTGACTGTTTAGAGAAAAATAAGTAGGTTTATTATAGACGAACAAACTGTTATAGAGTATATATAGAGAAAGTCTAAACTAACCAGTCTAACTGCTGTAAAGGGAACAGAGGGCAACAGGAAGCTCTGCAGGAGCAGGAAGTCTCCAGAAGAGCCAATCAGGAGGCATCAAGGACACAGTCTGAAAAAGTGGGAAGTCCTTAGTCTAGCTATGCTAACTACCAGTCCTTCCGCTGTCCCCCTGTAGGATGATCTTCAGATTTTGCATACTTTTGCATATTTTGCATATACTTTGCATATTCCAACATCCTCGCCCCGCCCCCTTTTGCTCCATTTCCCTTCCCTCCCTTCCAGGCTCGTAGCTGGGATTTTTTGTTCGGGGGCCATTTAAGTTTTGAAGGGGGCAGTTAAATAAAAGTTAATTAAATTACCTGGGTAGCATCCCACGACTTTAAAAGAGGGGGAGGCCAGACTTGGTCAAAGAAATGCAACAATTGGGGGCGGGGCACTTCTGGTGTGCTTGTTTGTTTCCCCTGCTGTTTGTTCTTCCCCCGTTGCTTAACTTTCCCCTTTTTATATTCCCCACCCCCAAAATCTGTGGCTTCCAGCAGGGTTGCAGAAACATCTCCCTTGTCTGTCCTTAGCCCCAGTGTATGGCGTTTTTGATTTGCGCTATGGGGCCAGATTCAGAATTAGATATGTCGGCCCCTGCCACACGGGGGAAAAAGAACGGCCAAAGTGCGGCTTTTTAAAGCCACACCAAAAGAGACACGCGGCGGTGGGATCAGATAGATCCCCTGAGCCGCTGGGCAGTTGCTCCCCGGCATAGGGCTGCCAAGTGGGGGTGGGGGGCGGGGAAACCCCCACTTTGGAGGCCCTATTTCCGCCGCGGTGGAATTGGGCCCCGGGGGGAACTCCGACCCCCGAAGCTGCGTCACCGGAGCTACAGCCACGTTGCTCACGTTGGGGAACATATGGTTCCCCCCCCCCGACAATCTGGGTCACGCCCCCAACGTGAGCGACGTAGCATGTCACTTCCTGTGACGTGCTGGTGGCGCGCCGAGGACCTCCCGGACCAAGGACACTTGGCAACCCTACCCCGGCATGATCAGATGCCGGGGGGGGGGAAGCCACTGCAGGGAGAGCGAGGCAACTGAACTGCATATATGTGCGCGTGCGCAGTTCGGCCGGGAGCCTCGATTGCTCCTGCAGATGGGCGCGCTGGCGATCTCACAGCTGCACTTGCTGCGCCGTTCCAGGTTGGTGCTACCTTTTACTTGGGTGTTGTTTTTTTTTGCAGCGGGTTTTACCCTGGAAGGGACGGATTGGGGACGGGTGCACGCCGATTCCCAGATGTTGTGGTGTGCTCGCGCCCGTTTGCTGCACCCCCGATCCGTCCCTCTTCCGGCCCAAAACCTCCCGTGTGACCGAGGCCGTCAATAAGATGAAATGGAATGATTCGTTATAATGCCATTAATGTGAATGGAAAGTTTATTTCATCAGTTACAAGAAACTTTGGCTAATTAAAGTGTGAGGTTCCATTCCCCTTGAATGATAACGTTTGCTTCTTGTGGGCTGCTCTTAGATCTGTGTCCAAAGATGGATCTTTAGGTCTTCTCCGGAGTACGCAGTGCCATGCTTAACTTAGGCTGGTTGCATCAGCTCCAGCTATTCCTTGATCGGCAGGATTTGGCTATGGTTTCCCATATTCTGATCAAAACCACTGTGTGAAGTGTGAATTGGTTCAAAATACTGCAAACAGATTGTTGGCAAATATGACCAACTTATCCAATACTGCAAGATCCACACTGGTTGCTTCTGGGGGCAATTCCAAATGGTGGGTCTCATCTTTAAAGACTTTAAGCTTCCTTAAGCTTTAAAGCCTTTAAGCTGTTTGGGACTATATTCCCAGATGTGCCTGCCCTTCAGTTAAGGCCATAAACTGGGACTCTCGTGTGTGGATTGATGTGAAGTGAGGCTGACAGCTAGAAGAGGCAGAGCCTTTTCTGTGGTAGCTCCCCATTTGTGTGTCTTAGCTTGGTTTGTGATATTTTTAGCTACAGGCATGGATTTAAACCACATTTATACAAGAATTTTACTCTTGTTGTGGAGCTGCGGTGGCTCAAGTGGTTAAGACGCTGAACTGCAGGCTGTGGAAGGTTGGTAGTTCAGCAGTTCGAGACCCGGGTGCCGCATGATGGAGTGAGCTCCCATCTCTAGTTCCAGCTCCTGCCAACCTAGCAGTTCGAAAGCAAGAAATTGCAAGTAGATAAATAGGTACCACTTCGGTGGGAAGGTAACAGTGTTCCGTGCGCCTTGGTGTTTAGTCATGCCGGCCAAGTGACCATGGAAACGTCTTTGGACAGCGCTGGCTCTTCGGCTTTGAAACGGAGATGAGCACCGCAACCCTAGAGTTGGATTTGACTGGCTTTCGAGCAAGGGAACCTTTACCTTTGCCTTGACTCTTGTTGTCTGTAATAGCTACCTTGTATTTTCCCCTTACCTCTTCAGTTCCATTTAACTTGCTTTTCTGGAGGGGGGGTAACTTTTGTTAGAGTTCTTTACTGATTCTGTGTTTTTACTTGCTGTATTTATTGCTACTTCGATTTTATATTATTGTTGAGTTTTGTATTGATTGTTTGCTACAACTGACAGCACAGACATTTTAAAAAATGAATGAATATTCCCTTTGCCAAGGTAGATCAGTCCCACCCCCCCCCCACAAGAGTAACCTCGGAATAAAAAATCTAGCAAAAATAGAATATGATTCAGTGTGCAAAATAACCCCATCCTTTTTTGTTTTCACAAAATTATAAGTAGCAGCAGATTAATCAGTGTGGTGGAAAATTAATTGCATGCATTAATAAGTACTGGTTTTTATACATTTCCTAGTCACCAGAATTGATATCCCTTCCTGAACCAACAGCAGCTTCCTTCCCCACCCCTACAGAATTAAAGGACTTGATCTACCAGGATGTCTTGCTGTTCACATCCCATTGAAATGAATGGGAGCTGTAAAAAAAAAAGGAATGTCTTGCAGACATCCCATTCATTTTGGCAAGAGAGTTTCCAGGCGGATTGTGCTATGTTTCCCAAGCCTTTGCATATTTCCTGCTTTGAAGTCTTGGGTTGGACCCATCCAGCATTTCTCCTGGTCAAAAAAAAAAAAGAAGAAGGGGAAGGGGGCTGTTTGACCACCCAAAGCAGCTATACTGGGGGCCATGGAACTAGTTGAAGTTGCCAACTCCAGGTGAGGAAATTCCTGGAGATCTGGAGGTAGAACCTGGGGAGGATGGGGGTTGGGGAGGGGGGGGACCTTAGTGAGGTCTGTAGTCTGAAGATTTGTAGTTCTGGGAGATCTCCAGGACCCAACTGGAGCTGGGAATTACCCGAAGGAGTCTCAGAGCGGCTTGCCATCTCCTTTCCCTTCCCCTCCCCACAACAGACACCCTGTGAGGTAGGCGCGGCTGAGAGAGCTCTTTTGAGAACTGCTCTTGAGAGAACAGCTCTGAGAAAACTGTGACTGAGCCACGGTCACACCAGCAGCTGCATGTGGAGGAGTGGGGAATCAAACCCGGTTCTCCCAGATTAGAGTCCATGCTACACCAAACTACTACACCAAACAGATTGAGGGAGAAAGCTGGCTGGATCCAACCGCTTATTTTTCACAGTTCCACTGTCTCTAAGCAGCTGGGAGGGTAACAGTGAACCAGGTTGATCCCAATTTACAACTTGTTCCCGGGTGCGTTGCCAACCTTCAGCTGGGGCCTGGAGATCAACAGGGATCAGTTCTCCTGGAGAAGCTGGCTGCTTTGGAAGGTGGACTCAAGGTCATTCTACCCTGCTGAGGTCCCTCCCCTCCCCAAACCCCACCCTCCTGAGGCTCCACCCCCCCAAATCTCCAGATATTTCCCAACCCAGAGCTGGCAACCCTAGTTCGAGGCTAGGGTTGCCAAGTCGTTGCAGTCGCCGCAGCGGGGAAATCCCGGGCGGTGACTGGAGCATGCGCATGCGCGCCGCACAGACATCACCTGGAAGTGACGTTAGGACGCCGGGCACGCTGGGGGCGGGGTCACGACCCTCAGAGGGAAAACCATAGAGTTTTCCCTCTGATGGTCGTGGCCCCGCCCCCAGCGTGCTCAGCGTCCT
>NW_015170931.1:218862-271244 GCF_001447785.1 Gekko japonicus | reverse complement strand
GACTCGCACGCCACGGTGGGGTCCCCCCCGGGGCCTGATCCGCCGGCGGCGGGGAACGGGCCTCTGGGGCGGGGGTTTCCCCGCCCCCCGGGGGGACTTGGCAGCCCTATTCGAGGCTTCGTATCCCTAAGTCCTTGATAGAGGGTGGAGGAAGCATCCTTATCCTTCCATGATGTGGCCCACCAGGAAGTTTTTAAACTTGTCGTTCATTAACAAAAAACTCAAGGTGGATTGCAATGTTATATAAAAATATAATAAAGACACCCACAGTAAAGAGGAAGAAGAAGGAGGAGGAAAAGGAGATTGGATTTATACCCCGCCCTTCACTCAGAGTCCCAGAGCGGCTTACAAACTCCTTTCCCTTCCCCTCCCCACAACAGGCACCCTGTGAGGTAGGCGGGGCTGAGAGAGCTCTTGACAGAAACTGCTCTTCTTCAAGGACAGCTTTTGTCAGAACTACGGCTTGCCCAAGGTCATCCAGCCAGGTGCAAGTGGAGGAGTGGGGAAATCAAACCCGGTCCTCCTAGATTAGAGTCCGCGCACTTAACCACTGCACCAAACTGGCTCTCTAAAGCACCACAGGGGTCCAATTCGGACTGGAACCAAGACACAGAGGGAGAAGGTGCTCCTTTCTACTCCTGCACCATTTCCCAGGCAATCTCCAGCCACAACCTGGAGGTTAGCAACCCTAGTCATGAAAGGACTTTAACTAGAACCTTGAACTGAATCCAGAAACCAACTGGCAGCCAGTGACATTCCAGTCTCCTGTGTCCTTTGGCCTTAGGCCTTGTGGTGACCCAACTGCTGTACCATACTGGTTCTCCCTCTCGAATCCTTGGCTCCTCAGGATCCCATTTGGTAGATAAATCTGCGCCTATCTGGGCCCATCTGAAAGTTAAACACGATGTCATAAAAATTATAGCACTCTGCATAGTTTTCAAATAAGTTTCTCGGCCCATTCTTTATTGTACCAGTTAGTGCCACGGTGAGATTAAAGTGTTCATTGGGCAGCTGTGAGTCAAAACACACATTATCTTTCAAGGAACTTTGGAACTGAGTCTCCTTATTGTTTCAACTGTCACTTGATTTTGAGTAATTATTATAAATTTATTTTATAAGTAATCTATTACATGTAGGGCCTGTGTACTCATAAGCCCACATGGAATGAAAGCTACCTTTCACCTGATCTTTAGATAATGCTTTAGATGACAAGCAAGTGATTAGAGGTGAATTGGTCATCTCTTTCATAAAATGTCAGATAAAACTTGCAGGGTTATTCCTGGGCCTTCAGTTTCTGAATGGCATCGTGCATATTTTTAGGGTGCATGATTGACTCTTAGGGGCTGTGGTGGCTGAGAGGTTAAGAGGCTGAGCTGCAGACCGGAACGTCTCTAGCTTGGCAGTTCGAGACCCAAGTGCCACATGACTGAGTGAACTCCTGTCTCTAGCCCCAGCTCCTGCTAACCTAGCAGTTTGAAAGCAAGAAATTGCAAGAAGATAAATAAGTACCACTTCAGTGGGAAGGTAACAGCATTCCATGGACCTTGGTGTTTTGTCATGCCAGCCACATGACCACGGAAATGTCTTCAGACAGCGCAGGCTCTTCAGCTTGGAAATGGAGATGAGCCTAGAGTTGGATTTGACTAGCTTTCGAGCAAGGGAAACCTTTACCTTAATTGACTCTAACCAGGGCTATTTTGGGCAGGAACACACAGGAACGGAGTTCCGGCTGGCTCCCAAGTTGGCCACACCCAGCAGGAACTTATTAGCATAATAGGCCACACCCAACAGTAGAAACTCATTTGGATTGGCTACATTGGGGGTGTGTGGCCTAACATGCAAAGGAGTTCCTGCTACAAAAAAGCCCTGGGTTTGGACAACAAAAAAGGTAAACAGAATAAGAAGCAAAAGGTGGGTGTGGCTGGATGAGCACACTTCTGGTAGCATGGGGGTGTGGCCTAATATGTTAATGTGCTGTGTTGTTCAGGGTGTGGCCTAATATGCAAATGAGTTCCCACTGTTGGGTGTGGCCTATTATGCTAATGAGTTCCTGTTGGGCTTTTTCTACAAAAAAAGTCCTGACTCTAACTATAGATTCAGGTGGACAGCCATGTTGGTCTGAAACAGCCGAACAAAGTTTGAGTCCAGTGGCACCTTTAAGACCAACAAAGTTTTATTCTGGGTATAAGCTTTTGTGTGCATGCTTCTGAAGTAGTGTGCCTGCACACGAAAGCTTATACCCAGAATTAAACTTCGTTGGGCTTAAAGGTGCCACTGGACTCAGACTTTGTTCTGACTTTAACTATGTATGGCTCCGGTCACACGGGCCAGATAACGCGGGAGGGTGGCGTGACTGTTCGCCCCAGAGCAAAATAAAGCATGGTCGCCCGATCACATGGTCCCCCGAGTCTCCATGCTTCAGCTGTTAGCTGGCGATCACACGGCAATGCTGCAGTGTGGCAAAGACGTGGCGCGGCACGATCACACAAGCGTTTTGTGTTTGTGCGCATGCGCAGTTCCGCGGAGCAGCACTGCTTTCAGTTTCGTGTTTGTGCGCATGAGCTTATGAAAAACATCCGGTTTGCGACGGGATGTGGATGGGCACCGGATGCCATGGGACTCCCATGATCAGATGCCCGCCTGTGCTGTGCATTTTCCGGATACTAGTGCACTTTCCTCGGTACTTTTTAACTCCGCATCTTCGGCGGGACACCACGGGTTGGCCACGGGTGCACTACACTTCCCAGATGTCGCGATGTGATCACGTCCCGAAAATCTGCCCGACATTTGTGCCTTTCTTACAGCAAATTCTCAGTGTGTCCGGGGCCTATATACTTTCCCTTCAAAAATGCTTCAGTGAGAATGGCAATACCAACCTAATCAAAGTTAAGAGCACGGACTCTAATCTGGGAGTTTCCCCACTCCTCCACATGCAGCTGCTATTGTGACCTTGGGTCAGTCACAAGTTCTCTCAGAACTGTTCTCTCAAGAGCAGTCCTCAAAAGAGCTCTCTCAGCCCCACCTACCTCACAGGGTGTCGGTTGTGGGGAGGGGAAGGGATAGGAGATTGGCACATCCGGATGGGGGGGGGCCAGAAAAATGATGCCACTGCTGTTTGAACTAGGTGACAGAGAACTGTGAGATTCTGAGTCCAGTAGCACCTCAGAGATCAACAAGAGTTTCAGTGTAGAAGCTTCTAAGAGTCAAAGCGTCCTTCGTTAGACATGAGTAGAGTGGAAATGAGTCCCTTTATCCCAGTCAGGAGGTGGGAGGGATGTTGTAAAGTGTTGCAGAATTTGGCATTCAGTGAGCCTGGGCCTTTCTGTTTTTCTGTGCTATCTAGGCTTTGCTATAACTGACTTTGGTTTCTTGGTTCAGAAATCCCATAAGCCTTTGCTCTTTTGCTGGCAGCCCAGGTGTAAAAACTAAAGCCTTGCCCTGTAAGATATACCTTTGCCTGAAGTCACATTCCACGGCCTTCTGAGTGCCGGGCTCCAAAACCTAAACATGCCAGTTAATAAAATATATCGGCAAAAGGTCGTACTAGCAACTTAGTCTGGTATTTTGGCATGCTTGGCATATTTTAAATTGACTCATCCCTTGATTCCTATTGGCAGAAAAGAGTATAAAAAGAAGGCTTTGGGCTTTGTTCGGGGCTGTTTGACCAACACCCCACCTGGGCTTGAGTGAGGTCTTGGTCCACAGTCCAGGAATTCCGTGTTCTTTCTGAAGTGTACACTATATCAGGTATTGGGATTTTTCTATATGCGATTGGGTACTGATGTTGAATATATGCTATCGAGTTTTACCTGTGTCTGGTTTCAGAGTTAATAAATACTTTTAGTTTATGGAAACTGTTCTTGCTCTGTTTCTCTCCCTCTGGAGGCCTGATTTCCCTAGTGAGACTCCACCCTCCCATAAAAAAAGAATCCTTATGGGGTTGGGGAACCCTGGAAGAGGCCTGGACCCCTAAAATTCCCCTACATAAAGAATGGTTCTAAAGGATGCTTGATTAGTGCAGAGGGGAAATGCTGGGAGGGCATAAAATTAGAATCTGTGTAGTGATATAAAAGTCCTATATCCCTCCCTATTCAACCTTGGGTTCAGTTTGGTGCAGTGGTTAAGTGCGCGGACTCTAATCTGGGAGAACCGGGTTTGATTCCCCACTCCTCCACTTGCATCTGGCTGGATGACCTTGGGCAAGCCGTAGTTCTGATAAGAGCTGTTCTTGAAAAAGAGAGGTTTCTGTCAGAGCTCTCTCAGCCCCGCCTACCTCACAGGGTGTCTGTTGTGGGGAGAGGAAGGGAAAGGAGATTGTAAGCCGCTCTGAGACACCTTTGGGTAGTGAAGGGCAGGGTATAAATCCAATCTCTTCTTCTTCTTGTTCCAAACTTGTGAATTAACATGAGTTCAGCAGTCTCACACTCCAATTCCCTTTTAAAATTTCTTTGTTTTTTAAGACCAGCAAAATTTTATTCACGGTATAAGCTTTTGTGTGCACACACACTTCTTCACACACTTCACACTTCTGCGGTGGTTCAGGTGGTTAAGACGCTGAACTGCAGGCTGTGGAAGGTCGGTAGTTCAGCAGTTCGAGACCCGAGTGTGCCACATGACAGAGTGAGCTCCCGTCTCTACTTCCAGCTCCTGCCAACCCAGCAGTTCGAAAGCAAGAAATTGCAAGTAGATAAATAGGTACAGCATTCCATGCGCCTTGGTGTTTAGTCATGCCGGCCACATGACCACGGAAACATCTTCGGACAGCGCTGGCTCTTCAGCTTTGAAACGGAGATGAGCACCGCAACTCTAGAGTCGGATTCGACTGGCTTTCAAGCAAGGGAACCTTTACCTTTACCTTTACCTTTTTACACTTCTTCAGATAAAACTCTGTTGGTCTTAAAGGTGCCACTAGATTCAAGACACCATGAGTCATTCAGAGGAAAACTAAACTCTGTAGGATTGCTTCTAGAGACGTCTCTCTGCTACATGACATCTGTGTTATTCACTCCAGAGACACAAAGGCTATTACAGCCACGTCTCCAGTAATTAAGTGCTGCTGCATGGCACTCAAAAGCATACCAGTTGTCAGGTATGACATTGTCTGCTATTGTGATGCATTATAGCTTGGGTTTCATTGCAAGAGGCACCTCACAACAACAACCCAGAAATTTACCTTTGGAATATCATTCAAGCCACCCATTTTGGTCCTCCTCCTGGAAACATCTACGTCAAGCGATATGCCAAGGCAAACAATGACTGGATTATTAAGGGACCACTTTGCAGTAAAGCTGTAACGCGTAGTTAAAATCAAATGCAATTAATTGGAGATGCTGCCTGCTTCCATACTTCTCTTAACAGATTTAATACATTTACTAAATCCTTCCCCTAATTCTATTGTGTTGCAGAATGCAAAAATCCATTATTGTAATCACTTTAAAGTCCCGCTCCTCCAAGAGTTCTTAGAGGGGCTTCGGCAGTGAATTTAAATAAAAGAGAAGGAGCCTACTTTGCTCTCCACAATTCTATTTCGGTCTCCTCTTGTGGGACAATTGAATTGTTCTTTTCGGCTTTCAGGTTGTCTCATCTCTTGCCTTCTCTCCCGGCCGTAACCGTCTGCCGCTCCCCTCCCCCTCAATAACATTTATCTCTCCTTTCTTCTCTCTTCGCTGATAAAACATTTGCTGTTACTGTGGCTTGAACATATTGTTACATGCTCCCCACTTCCCCAAGCAGTCATAATTTCCAGGAGTAGCACTAAATGATTTAGGGTCAAACTAAATGAGATGCTGGTACTTGGGAGATCCATGAACGGCTTTCCCCACGGGTTTTTAAAATGGTAAATAGTAGCCACGGGGGCACCCGATTCAGTTCTGGGCCATGGCACGGCGCAGGGGGTTTACCCTTTCCCCCTGCATTATCACTAGGGGTTGCCAGCCTCCAGGCGGTGGCTGGAGATCTGGGATAATACCTCTGATCTCCAGGCAACAGAGATCAGTTCACCTGGAGAAAATGGCTGCTGTGGAAGATGAACCTGATGGTTGCTTTGGAGGTGGACTCTATGACGTTGTGTCCCACTGAGGTCCCTGTCCTCCACCCCCAAAGCTCCAGGAGTTTTCCAACCTGGAGCTGGCAACCTAATTGTTTTGCAGGCCTCAATTGCCCCCCCCCCCCAGCACTGGTAATTGCTGTGACCAGTGTTCCCTCTAAGCTGAGTTAGTGTGAGCTAGCTCACAGTTTTTTTAGCCTCTGGCTCACACATTTTTGTCTTCGCTCAGGAAGGAGGGCTCCAGAGTAACCTAATGTATGCAGTCGCCAAATCACTTGCTCACAGCTTTAATGCCAGGAGCTCACAAAGTAGAATTTTTGCTCACAAGACTCCACAGCTTAGAGGGAACATTGGCTGTGACAGTGATTCCAATATGCTGCTCATGGGTGCCATGGCATTCACCAATGTATTCTTTGGAGCTCATTTGCTTCTCCTCTGTAGCATCTCTCCTTTAAAGCAAGGAGCCAGTCCTGGCTTTCTTCCAATTCACTGGCAAAGAAGGCGCTTCAGAAGTAAGGTTGCCAACTCTGGGTTAAGAAATTCCTGGAGATTTGGGCGATGGAGCCTGGGGAGGGTGGGGTTTAGGGAGGGGAGGGACCTCAGTGGGCTAAAATGTCAGAGCGTCCACTCTCCGAAGCAGCCATTTTCTCCCGGGGGACTGGTTTCTGTAGTCTGGAGATCAACTGTGATTCCAGAAGATCTCCAGACCTCACCTGCGGGTTGGTAACCCTCATCAGACCATTGGTCCAGCACCCTCTTTCCCATGGTAACCAACCAAATATCCCTGGAAAGCTTGCAAAAATCCATCTTCTTCTGTTGCTGCACCCAGCAACTGGCATTCTGAGAGACCCTGCTTCTAGTTATGGAGGTTCTACTTAGTCATCATGGCTAATAGCCAGCGATAGACCATGCATTCATGTAATCCTCCTATTTAAAGAAATTTAAGCTAGGGACCCCTACCACATGTTATAGCATGTCATTCCATTAGTCAATTATAGCTTGAGGGGTACAGCCTCCTTATTCATAGAGGATGGGCTCATACACAATTTGAGCTGGGTACACGAGGATGATCTGGGGTCTGGAGACTGAGCCATATGAGGAAAGGCTAAGGGCCTTGGGAATGTTTAGTTTGGAGAAGAGGATACTGAGGGGGGACATGATTGCTCTCTTTAAATACTTGAAAGGCTGTCATTTGGAGGAGGGCAAGGAGCTGTTCCAGTTGGCAGCAGAGGATCGGACCCGAAGCAACGGGTTTAAGTTACATGCAGAGAGGTATCGGCTGGATATTAGGGAAAACGTTTTCACGGTCAGAGTGGTTCAGAGGTGGAATCAGCTGCCTAGGGAGGTGGTGAGCTCCCCTTCACTGAAAGCTTTCAAGAAGAGGCTGGATGAATATTTGCCAGAGATGCTTTAGGCTGGTCCTGCATTTGGCAGGGGGGTGGACTAGATGGTCTGTATGGCCCCTTCCAACTCTATGATTTGATGATTCTACAAATCATATCCCTTGACCAACCAGCTAACCTAGTTTATATATTTTTTTGGATACACAATTGCCATTTTCAGCCACTATGAAGCGTGGGGAAGGATAGGAATATTTGAATTATTAAATAACATTAAACACTAATTAATGAATTACTACCTTGTTCTTAATGGAACACAGTCACAATTTTGTGACTATAGAATCTCTAGGGTGATGTGTTTTCTCCTCTGTTTATTTACAAAATATTAGCTACAGAAGGGTTGGTCTTATACTACCCCCCTTTTCTCTACCTGAAGGAGTCTTAAAGCGGCTTACCATCACCTTCCCTTCCTCTCTCCGCAATGGGCACTTTGTGAGGTAGATGAGGCTGAGAGAGTTCTGAGAGAACTGTGACTGGCGTGGATGGAACATTGTGGTCTGGGGGCAGTGATGTATGCATAATGTTCTTGGTGTTTGGGGGGGCAACAGTGGGAAGGCTTCTGGAGTTCCGGCCCTGCTGGTGGATCTCCTGAGGGGACCTGGGTTTTGATCACTGTGTGACATAGAGGCTGCAGTCACACACACTAAACAACCCAGTTTCAATCCAGTTTCAATGCACTTTCCAACTGGATTTTGCCAGTTTACACAGTAAAAACCCAGTTGGAAAGTGTACTGCAAGTGGATTATTTAGTGTGCGTGACCGTAGCCACAGAGTGTTGGACTGGATGGGCCATGGGTCTGATCCAACATGGCTTCTCTCAGGGCTCTTTTTGTAGAAAAAGCCCAGCAGGAACTCATTAGCGTAATAGGCCACACCCAACATCAGAAACTCATTAGCATATTAGGCCACACCCCTGACAGCACAGCTCATTAGCCCATTAGGCCACACTCCCATGTTACCAGAAGTGTGGTCATCCAGCCACACCCACTTTTTACTTCTTATTCTGTTTACCTTGTTTGTTGTCAAAACCTAGGGCTTTTTTTGGAGCAGGAACTCCTTTGCATGTTAGGCCACACACCCCTAAAGTAGCCAATCCCAATGAGTTTCTGCTGTTGGGTGTGGCCTGTTATGCTAATGAGTTCCTGCTGGGCGTGGCCAACTTGGGAGCCAGTCGGAACTCCGTTCCTGTGCGTTCCTGCCCCCAAATAGCTCTGGCTTCTCTTATGTTCTTATGGCCCAAAGTCACCCAGCAGGCTTCATGTGGAGGAGCAGAAGAATCAGACCTGGTTCTCCAGATTAGAGTCCACTGCTCTTAACCACGACACCAAACTGCCTCCTGTATGCTGTGCAGGAATTACTGGCGTATGGAAGCAATGACAGAGCTGCTTAGATAGAATGTGAGCCTGGAATGTGTATAAAGGCTACAGAATGTTCAATAAAATAAAAGATGGCTCCTTTTCGCCCTCCTCCCATGGCAAAAATAAAAATCTCATAGCAACCGGTTCCATTGCCTCCTCCGGCAGTTGTGATCTTGCAAGGAGCCTGGCTTTGATATACCTGCTTGACTCTCGCACAGCCCATCTTGCTTCTTTGGGAGCCCCTGAATATTTCCTTGTGGGAATTGTATCCAAGGAATACACCAGGAGGGTATCTTGTTTGGGATACCTCAAGAAGACAGCTCAGGCAAAGAGGACAGAGAAACAACCAGAGGCAGGGGAAGTTCAGAAGCAGACCAGAATGATAGGTCATGGTCTTCTTCCTCTGTAAAAGAAGGATTGAGTAGTTGCTTTCAAGGGGAGAAATTGCATTTCTTTGGCTTTGTGCTTTTCTGTCTTTTTCTGGTAGGGGAAAAAAAATTAAAGTCTCTGTGTTGTGTACATACTTTGGAAGGGTAAGCTGAAGGTCAAAGTGGAAACTCGGCTAGCTACACCATGATTTTGTGAAAGGAATCGATACTTCCATGACGGGCAGCATTCACATTCCCCCAACAGGGAAAGAACTCGCTTGAGTGACAGGGGGACACCAGAGAGAGAGAGAGAGAGAGAGAGAGAGGCTGAAAGGAATGTGCTTCTGAAATCTGTTCCTTTCTTCTCTTCCAGTGCTTGAAATAGGAAAGGTAATGAACAAATTCATCTTTTTATTTAAAACAATTTGCTTTCCAGTACTGAAGCTAAAGGAACAGCAGATGACTAAGTATGTATGCATGGCATTCATTGGACGGGAGAAGTTAAGTAGAATAGTGACTGTTACATTGTGAACACTCAAAAGGGCAGTGATATTTTGTGCTGTTAGAGCTAGCTATGACTAGGTTGCCAGTCCCCTAGGGGGGAGGTGGGGGGGGGGAATGGGGGGGGTTGTAATTCACCTTGCTTTCACACTTGCTAAATAATGCAGTTTCAATCCACTTCAGTGACCGTTTGCAAGTGGATCTTGCCATTTCACACAGTAAAATCCAGTTGCAAAGTATATTGAAAGTGGATTGAAAATACGTTATTTTTTATATAAAGAATTTTATTAGTTTATATAAAGAAAGTAGGGAAGGGGAAAGGGAGGAAAAAAAGGAATGTAAGAAAATTCAAGTTCCAGTTTAATATTCTGCATGCCTATCTTCTAAACCACCCTCCACGTTATTTAGTGTGTGTGAAAGTGCCCTCAGTGTCATGCTGACATCATGATGTCATTTCCTGCGTGAACAGGAAGGACATCATCGTGTTGCTATAACACTCTAGGATTCGCCATGGATAAGACGCCTAGAGTGTCACACTGATGAGATGATGTCACTTCTGATTCGTGCTGAAAGTGATGTCATGGAATCTGTGTGATGCCAATACCATAGGTCCCTGTGTCCAGCAGTCTCCCAGTAGGCCTGCCTAAGGTGAGAGAAGCAGCAATTGGTTAGGAAGGCTACCTCTTCCTTTCCTCTCCCTCCTTTGGAGGTGGGGCCGGGATGGGCTGGGGGTTGGGCCCTTTCTTGGGGTTTTCCACTCCAAGTCCACCCCTGCTCTCAGGGTTGTTCTGAAGATACAATGGAGGAGAGGAGCACGAAGCAAGGTGCTTTGGGTCTCCATTGTGGAGAACAGTGGGGTGAAAACGAAGTAAATAAATAATATAACAACAACAACACAATGACATAATAATAAATGTAACTGAAAATGGGGGAGCGGGTAAAAGTTAGGTCGGTGGTCAGTTGGGTGAGAAGAAGAGAAGGAAGCAGAGAAGGTTGGGGATGTGGGGGTTCTCAGAGGGAGGCAAAAGGGAAATAGCGTGGGGAAGCTGAGACATGGGTGCCCTTCGCGAGTCCTTGCAGGTCCCCCGCTGTGAACTGGGTCTGCCCTGGCAACTGTCCAATTGGGTGATAGTTTTCCTGGGTACGGGGTGCCAGGGGTAGGGTCGGGTGAAAACCTGAAGTTGGGGAGCAGATAATGGTGGAGTGGCTGGTGGATGGAAGGAGAGGAGGTAGGAAAGGGGGAGGCTAGCTATGGGTGCTTTCAGGGAAGAGAAAGCAGCAAATAGTGAGGGAAAGGGAAATTCACTCCCCATGTCCTTGTGGGTTCCCACTTGTTTCTTTTTAAAGGTATTTTACTGTTGGGGACCCATTTGCACAGTTACTCCATGCCACTTTCCTTCTTCTTGACATAAAATTCAGGAACCTCATGTCAAGATAAAGGTTTCCCTGGCTCGAAAGCCAGTCAAATCCGGCTCATCTCCGTTTCCAAGCCAAAGAGCCAGCGCTGTCCGAAGATTTCTCTGTGGTCATGTGGCTGGCATGACTAAACGCCAAGGCGCATGGAACACTGTTACCTTCCCACTGAAGTGATACCTATTTATCTACTTGCAATTTCAAGCTGGGGCCAGAGATGGGAACTCACTCCGTCACGCGGCACTCGGGTCTTGAACTGCCGAACGACAGACCTTCTGGTCTGCAGCTCTGCATCTTGACCACTGAGGCACCGCGACCCCGTATCTCATGTCAACTAACACACACACACACACACAAATAGTATTTTATTTTATTTTTCATTGCTTGTCTTTCAAGTTAAACATTCTCACACAAGTATAAATCTTCTGAAAACCTTGAAGCCATGGGGGGAAATGACAACCCCATTCCCCCCCCAAGGGAAAAAAATAGATTTGTGGGGTTTTGTTTTTTTAAAAAAAATTGCAGTATTTACTACCGTATTTTATTAATCTAATAAAATGACACCATTTATTTATATCCAAACCATTCCTATGCTGCCTTTCTGCCCAACTAGGGCCCTGAAGGCGGTGAGCAATTAAAAAGACATTAAAACCAACTTTTAAAAACAGCACATAATGAAAAACAACAAACAACTAAGAGAAACAAAAGGAAGGGTCAGTGAGGGAATGCCCCACAAAACAGAAAAGTCTTCAGCTGCTGTCAGAAGGGAATGATTGTGGGGGTTAGACAAATCTTCCTGGGGAGAGGATTCCATAGTTCTGGTGCCACAACTGAAAAGGCCATTTCTTGGGCTGCCAATCACAGAATTTGGGGGCGTCCAAAGCTCAGCTGTAGCATAATTTGACCTGTGGAATGGCTATGAGGGACTTCGGTCCTTGGTAAATGAATGGCTGTATTGATTTGAGAGGCTGCGGCACTTGTTTCAGGTTCTTCTTTTGATAAAGCATCGCACTACACGATACTTTCAAGCTGGTGAACGAATGAAGCACCATTGGAACCTGCTAGCAGTTTTGGAACCTGCATGCGAAGATCTTTCCACGCATACTTCTCCACATAATTTTTTCAAGAAAAAGACTGTTAAGTGACTTGATCCTGTGTTTGATTTTGTGTTGGGCTATTATTTTTTTGAACATATATTTTCTTCACACTAACATCTTGGCTGTTATACGATGTTAGCAGTGGATTTTGTCGGAATGCCTTGATTGCTGTTATATTTCCATTTAGTGTTCCTTTGTAGCTTTGTTTAATTCACGATGTTAATGTACGCATTGTTCTGCTTTTTACATTCTTCAATGAAATTAGCATTTGTATATTGGTTTGGTTAATTTCTTCTTTACAGTTTTTTGCTTTGGGTTGTTTTCCTACTGTGTATTACAAACACATCCAATAGGAGAGAGAGTTGCTAACTGTTGAATTTCGTGCTACCTAAACACATATATCTTAGTGTTTACCATCTGAGAAGCTGGAAAGTGGAAAACAGAAGCCATAAATTTTGTAGTAAACCAAGGAAGGTTTATGATTTGGACTTAGAAACAGTCTTCCTAAAGTCAGAGCATTAAGGACTATCATCAGATTTTGATACTTGAGTTAACACTAAAAATACTGAACTCTTCAATAGGCCATTAACATAATACACATAATATGTCATATGTTGTATTAATTGTGGACAGATTATTTATACTTAGTCATTAACAGTGCACTCCTAAGTAGGTTTCCCAGCAGTGTTCCCTCTAAGCTGAGTTAGTGTGAGCTAGCTCACATTTATTTAGCCCCTGGCTCACACATTTTTGTCTTTGCTCAGGAAGGATGGCTCCAGAGCAAGCTAACTGATGCAGTAGCCAAATCACTCGCTCACAACTTTAATGCCAGTAGCTCACAAACTAGAAGTTTTGCTCACAAGACTCCACAGCTTAGAGGGAACATTGTTTCCCAGCACTGCCTTGGAAAATGCTGGGAGACTTGGGTGGTGCCACCTAGGGAGGGTGGAGGATGTGATGTCACTTCCAGATGACACTCTAGGCTGCCTCCCCTGATCTCTAAGGTCTTTGCCACAGAGTCCCATTTCCTTCCAGGCTATCTAGCCCACCACATAAGATCTGCCTCTCTAGCTCTGTTCTTTGTGCCCCTGCCTTCAGAAGCAAGGTGAGTGATGATCAGAAACAGGGCCTTTTCTGTAATGGCACCTCGCCTTTGAAACACCCTCCACCTTGAGTCTCGCCTGGTACCTACTTTACTTTCTTTTAGGTGCCAGGCTAAAACACATCATTTTACCCAGACTTTTAATTAGGGGTTTTATCATATCAGTCTTTTAATGGTCTGCCTCTGTTTAATGGATAGTTTTTATGCTGCTGGTGTCCAATGCCTTGTGTTTTAATATTGTGCTTTTCAAGCCTAAGCAAGATTTTCAACAGGCAGCATAGAAATATTCTAAATAGATAAACAAACACATAAATAAATAAAAATCTTTGTGCAGTACAGTTCTTGGAAATAATTTTGAGCATCTCAAAAGCATTCAACTCATTCCAAATAATAAGACTGAAAAGTACTGAGACCGGAGACTCAGCATAGTGAATCAGCTCTTGTTTATTGGATTACATTAGGAACGAAAGATGCTTTTGGCCGGTCAGCACCCGGCTTATATGCGTGACCCACACCCACATACACCCATCACCCGTGATTGGCTCTATTTACGGATCCGGGCGAACCCATTGGTGCACCCTAGGATCCGAAGTGGCCATTGTCTTAGGACCGAAGGTTGGAAGGTTTTATCTGACCGCATGGCCAGGTTAGCGCTGCTGCGGCCATCTTATTGCAGCTTAATACACAACAAAGATATAGGAGCTTTCTCCCCCCTGCCACCAGTGATCCTGCTGATTTCCAGTTTCTTCACTGGAAAAATGGAAAAGAAAATCCTCAGGGAAAAAAACTTGTTGTCCAGGGATGGAAGGGAATCCTGTACTTTTCAGTACATTAAACAACAAGCCACGAGACAGTCTGTACCATCTCTGGTCTTCACAACAATTTGCCACCAGAACCTCTTTTCACTAGTCCCTGCCTTTCCTAAGGGAGAGATTCCAACCCTTAGTTAGCATCTGGGATTTAACACAGTAGCAATTCTATCCAGAGATGCACACTCTTACCAAGGTAGCATATGTGGTCAGGGTTAGGCACAAGACTTAGACTTGGAATTCAGTTACAACATCAAAGACAAATTAGCAATAAGAAGGATCTTTATTCAGTACAGAGCTTAGCATAGACTGCTGTGGCCATCTTATTGCAGTGGAAAAATGGAAAAGAAAATCCTCAGGGGGGAAAAAACTTGTTTTTCCTTGGTACTTTTTTTTGTTTGTTTTTCCCTTGGGCCTTCACATCTCTAGCCCCAAGTGACCTAAAGACAGAGCGTGCTACAGGAGGAATAGAATGCTGAGAGCAGCTGAGAGCAGCTGAGTAAAAGAGGCTGGTGTGAGCTGGAGGTATGTAATTGTGAGATCTGTGAGAGCCAGTTTGGTGTAGTGGTTAAGAGTGTAGACTCTAATCTGGGAGAACTGGGTTTGATTCCCCACTCCTCCACATGCAGCTGCCGGTGTGACGTTGGGTCAGTCATAAGTTCTTTCAGAGCTGTACTCTCAAGGGCAGTTCTCGAGAGAGCTCTCTCAGCGCCATCTACGTCCCAGGGTGTCTGTTGTGAGGAGGGAAAGGGAGATTATAAGACGCTCTGAGCCTCCTTGGGGAGTCTCAATCCAATCTCCTCCTCCTATTTATTTATCAAATTTATACCCTGCCCTTCCAGCCAAGGCCAGCTCAGAACAGCTAACATAAAATAAACACATCAATAACAATTTAAACCATCTTAAAAAAATCTAAAACATTCCAATATTAAAAGGTGCTATAAACATTAAGCCGCTGCCACCGCCTCCTCCTCCTCCTCCTCCTCCTCCTCCTCTTCTTCTTCTTCCCGCTCTCAGAAACCTCATAGAATCATTCCTCCTCCTCCCCCCAACATATACCTTATTTCTTGTGGGCATACACAAATCATTTCATTTCCCCCTGGTGGTTTATCCCGGGACTAGCCATGGGTGGAACACAGTTTGGGGGTATATTCTAAAGTAAACTGGACACTAGAGATCTGTGGTTAAATATAGCCATTGCGTGTTGGAACTGCCTGAGTAAATTGCTACTGCTGGATCCTTAAACTCGTCCATATAAAGAACTGCCTCCATTTTTAGAACTGCTCTAAAGTTGCCTCTCTATCTCAAATTGCCTCTGTTTCTAGCCTGTATCTTGGGCTTGGGTCAATAAAGGTAAAATTGATTAAGCTCAGATCTGCCTCCCTCTCACCTTTTCGAGTGGAATATCAAACCTAAGTTGCATCTGTATATACCAGGACTAACAGTGTAATCCTAAGAGCAAAGTTAGAGTCCAATGTTCTATTGCTTCAGACCAACGCTTTCCTGGGAGTAAGCCCCACTGAATAAACCTGAGTAGGATTCTGAGTAGACCCTTTTACTTTTAATTTCCCCCGGAGGGGATTTTTTTATTGATTTTTTTAATACACTACAAATAACTAACAGAAAAAAGGGAAGGGGAACTACATATATAGGAGAAAGCAAGAAACCCACTACTAACTAAAAACCCAAGATTGGAGATCTTCCAAGTAGCTTTTTCTTTAAAATCCAGAGTCTTTCATCGCTATGCTGCTTATGAACTGTGTCAGTCTTTTAGCCCTTTTACCCTCCCCTTTTATATTTTCTTGCCCATTAACCATGCCCCCCCCATCCTCCCCCCTAGAACCAAGGTTCTCAAAGGCACAATTCAGAGTCCTTCAGCCTTTACTTCTTTTTTTCTCTCTTCCGTAACTTATAGGGACTTTTCGGGGCTGCCGCCCCTTTCTCCGACAAAGAGTCCTCACCAGATGAACCAGTTTCCAGCTCGCCACTGGACCTGTCGTCCTCTTCTTTTTTTTCGTCCTCTGGCCTTCCCAGCTGCTCATTTAGAAATTCTTTAGCTTTAAGAACAGAGTCAATCTTGACCTTTTTGTCCTTGAATGTTACTCCTTCTCAAAACAGCCATTTATATCCAATTGAATTTGTTTGGAGGAAGAACACAAGTTCTTTGTATTTCTTTCTACGTTGTCTTACTTCAAATGGAATATCCTTTAGCGTTCTGACTTCGTTCTCCCCCACCTTCAGTGGAGTCCCAGCAACTGCTTTCAGGATAGCATCCCTGACGTGCCTCTTCGAGAATCTTACTACTATTTCCCCAGGCAGATTCTTCTTCTTTATGTATCCTGAATATGACCTGTAGGCCACATCCATGTCGTTGAGCAATAAATCCGCTTTTATATCTGTTACTGGGGTGAGTAGTTCACTCATAAGTTCTTTAAGATTCTCCCCTCTATTCTCTGGCACCCCCTAGAAGCGAAGGACCATATTGGCTTTATCCATTTGAACTTGTAACATCTGATCTTCCAAAGAGTCAGTTTTCTTTTCCAAATTTTTCACTTTCTTCCTCACTTTCTGTGTTGTCACTGCCATTTCCTTTACTTTCTCTGCATCCTGCTTCATTACTTGGATCAAGTCCGTTATTTGCGCTTGCTGGGCAGTGATGCTTGTTGTAACAGTTGAGAGCTGTTTTTGCTGCGCTGTTATGTTTGCAGTCACTGCCATCATCTGTTCTTTAAAACCGTTGAGCTGTTCCAGCAGAGGGCGCATGACTTCAGTCATAGTCTTTGCAGCCTCACTGGTCGTTTCCGGTCTCGGGGACTCTGGTTTCGCTTTTAACAGTCTCTCTTTGTCCTTGTCCCTCTTCCCCGCCATCTTTTTTCTGCTTGTTTACTTTTTGCAAAAGTTAAGAAGTCTCTGAATAATGCTTATCTATATCGGTTGATGGGTGAGTACTTCTGGGCAATCACGTTTTTACTTTACCGCTCCCCTCCCTTTTCGCTTCTCAGTTCATGCGCATGGGAGGCGTTCCTCCCTGGCCTGCTTTCTCACCACATTGGGTGGAAAGCGTCTTTCTGTTTAAAAAGTGATTCTCGTTTGACTCACGTTCATGGCTGGTCTTGCGACCCCTTTTCTTCCTCATTTTTTGCACTCGATCTCCCAAGCTTGTCTCAGCCGGCTTCACTTTTACCATTCGGTCTCTCAGCAGGACGGACCACTGGAGCGAGGGGGAGCCTCAATTCCCTGGCATTCCGCCATGGGAAGAGGCTACCCCCTCCAAGCTCCTTGGCCAGGCGCCCTTCCCCGGGCTCCTGGGGGGGGGGTTGAGCCTGCTCGCCCCCTCTGTCTGCCGGAGCACGGAAACACCCCCGGGATGCCCAGGAGGTGAGTCGGTGTTCGTGCCGCTATCAACCAGAAGTCTCTGAGTAGACCCTTTTACGATTGTTATCTAAAATGATCTTGGAGCTGGGATCGTGGACCTGCTCACATGGGTGTACCTTGGCATGGATCTGCTCGCTTGGGTAATGCAGCTGCCAGTCAGAGTAGACAACACATAGTTAAATGGAGCAGTTGTCTGACTCAGTATCTGGAAGCTTCTGAAGGTTCTTATTGGGAGGAGCTGGGGCTCAGTAGTAGAGCGTAAACTTTGCTTGTGGGACATTCCAGGTTCAATTTCTGGCTTTTGGCATCTTCAGGAAAAGGGTTCCAAGCTGGGCCAGGAATGGCATAGGCAGCCCCGTAGCCAGAATATTGGGTTGGTTGGCACTGGGGTGGGGGAACATGATTAATTAAATTAATTTTAATTAAATTTGCTAATTGAGCTAATTACCGGAAGAAGCTTGGCCGGGGCTCTCTCGACACCGCAATGCTAGGATCCTTGGATGGGGAAGGCCAGGAGACGCGGTCACAAATCGCAGTGTGCTTGAGGCAGGGAGGAGAGAGAAAACCTTCCTCTTCAGGGGAGACCCCTGGCCAGGATCATGGCTCCCACGGAAGGCAGAGAGCCCCTGGGTTTCGGCAGCCCACCCCACGGCACCCTTGGCGGGGGAGGGTTGTCCAGGGACTTACCTTCCATGTCACTGGTGACTGAAGGTGTTGTCGCAGGTGAGAAGCAGCCTGGCCAGCCCCAGCCCAGAGCTCAGCCCAGGCCCAATGACCGATAGTGGGGATGGGCAGAGAGGCATGGGATGCTTCCCCGGCAACTGCCCTCGGCCGGGCCCATCCGAGCCCTTCCTCCTCCCCTCACTGCTCCCTCCCTCCCTCCCTCCATCCAGCAATGTCTAATAATCTGAGAGTTAGTCACGAGCAGTTCAGGAGCAAGACAAAGGCAGTGTCAGGAAACGATCTGAAGAGACACAGGGCTGAGGCCGGATCCAATGTAGTGGTCACAGAGTCAGAGGGATTTTGACTTGTTGCTTCCACACCAAACAGCCTCCCTTGGCTGGTTTTTGTAGCCGTATGCTTAAGGGTCATGCTTACAGCCAGCTGCTCAGGAGTAATCCTGCAACTGCTCAGGGAGCTGACATCGAGCCAGGAGGCGTGCACTTTGTCGTCTCTCCTGTAGCTCTGTTCGTAGCTTCTTTCTGTGGTGCTCTAAGGGTGTGGGTGATACTGGAGGACTGGAAATGATCAACTGAGTTTCACCTGTTGAATCAGGGCTGGAGGGTGTTCGTGGTTCTGCATCAGCTATTGTCTGTGAATCCTGACAAGCCTGCAGTTCCCCTTCCTGCTTACCAGCTTCTATTGACTCAGAGCTGGCTACGTGGGGCTCCTCTTCTCCCGAGGAGTCCTCGCTCTTGCTGAGCCCTGGCTGACCCATGACAAAAAGGATCTCAAGGATGTCTTGAAAGACCTTCCTCTGAGATCTGGGGCAACAACTACCAGTCAAAGTCAATGCTCCCTCTAAGCTGTGGAGTCTGGTGAGCAAAAATTCTACTTTGTGAGCTACTGGCATTGAAGTTGTGAGTGAGTGATATGGCTGCTGCATAAATTAGTTTGCTCTGGAGCCCTCCTTCCTGAGCTAAGACAAAAATGTGTGAGCCGGAGGCTAAAAAACTGTGAGCTAGCTCACACTAACTCAGCTTAGAGGGAACACTGGTCAAAGTAGACAGTGCTGAACTTAGAAGGGCCAAGTGCCTGTGTGAAGGACCCCCCCCCCACATTCTGAGTTCTAAAAGTGTGTGTGTGGGGGGGGGGTTGCTCTCTGGAAGTGGCAAGCAGCCAGATCAATTGCCTACTAGATCACATCTGTACATATGCTAATAGCCCTGGTAGGAAAACCAACTAAGGTATTTGTTGCTAGGAGGTCTCCAGGCAATTCCTGGAGATTTCCCAGAATGCCTTCCTGGAGGGCTCCCAGGATGCACCTGTGACGTGGGCGAACTGGGACAAGAGGATGGAGTGAGTGATGAAAAGGAGGTGGAGACACAGGTTTGATAAAAGCCCTTGCTCTGAGGAGGAAGGGGCTCTTGGTGCTGATTCTCCAAAGGGAACAGACTTCTGAGTGATGGTCAGTCACGGAGGCCCTCTTTGGCTTGCCATGTGGCCTCTCAGGTAATGGGACATAGACAGGAAACTTGTAACTTCTTAAGATCATTAGTGCCTGTCCTGTTTTACCATCAGTTAGGGTATGTGTAGAAAAGGGAAATAAGATTGTGTTTATGACCAATAATCTTTTTAAATCCATTGGCTGATCTAATGCTGTGCATAAGAATGCTTGTAAATATTTTCTTTTCAATTTTTTTTTTACTTTGAAGGTTGGCCCTCAGTCTCTGTATCACTTAGAATCCCCCACTGTCTTGAGCACACTAGTGCAAGAAGGGCTCCTGGGTTGGGAGGAAAGCAGTCAGTGTGCACGTGGCTATTTCTGCAGGAGACCTCCAAAGTTTTAATTGGTTCCTGTGGTAGCCAGGCTCTGGGTAACAGAGGACATAGAGATGGGGCCTCAGGTTGGAAAGGGGGGCTAGGATCCCTCTCCATCCTAGGAGAACCCCCCCAAAGGGCAGGTGGTGGCAGTGAGTTGTCCTAGTGGAAGGAAGACGTAACCCCCTCTAGGAGTTGGCAATTCCAAGGAGGGGTGGGCAGAGCAGGGTCTGCAAGTCAAAGCAGGCCTGTTTTGTCACAATTTGGATAGTGGAAGCATATTGTGAAAAATAGTGATGCATATGGGGCAATAAAGTATATTATTATTATTATTATTATTATTATTATTATTATTATTATTATTATTATTATTATTAGAAGGCAGTGGTAAACCCCTCCAGGAATTCGCAACTCCTAGGAGTGGGTAGGTGGGCAGAGCAGGGCCTGCAAGTCAGAGCTGGGCTGGGCTGCTCCATCACAGCCTGATTTGGCCAAAGGCACCAATGAAGCAGCTAAGTGACTGAGCTGTATACTGGTAATTTCTTGATTCAGATTTGACCCTGGTTTCTAGGTAGGGTTGCCGGGCCTCCCACTCCAGTGCCCACCACCGCTACGAGTGGTGCCAGGAGAAAGGTATTTTCTCTATGTCGGTATGTTGCTTCTGGTTTCACCATAGAGTTTCTGGCGATTCCTAGAGCTACCCATGATCACTTCCCGGTTGTACCAGAACTGATGTACTGAGGTTGGTAACATGCCCAACATCACATATCCCCCATGTCCCCCTCCCCCCAACCATCCCACTCGTTGCTGGGCAACGCTGTTTCTAGGTGGTCTGACACAAACCACGTTTAAGAATGTAAGAGAAGCCATGTTGGGTCAGGCCAATGGCCCATCCAGTACAACACTCTGTGTCACACAGTGGCCAAAACCCAGGTGCCATCAGGAGGTCCACCAGTGGGGCCAGAACTCCAGAAGCCCTTCCATGCCCCTCCCCAGCACCAAGAATACAGAGCATCACTGCCCCAGACAGAGCATTCCATCTATACCTTGTGGCTAATAGCTACTCATGGGCCTCTGCTCCATTTGTTTATCCAACTCCCTGTCTATGCTTGTAGCCACCACAGCTTCCAGGGGCATGAATTCCATGTGTTAATTACTCTTTGGGTGAAGAAGTACCTCCTTTTATCTACTCCCAGCCTCCTACTCATTAATTTCATTGAGTGCCCACGAGTTCTTGTTTTGTGAGAAACAGAGAAAAGTACTTCTTTCTCTACCTTCTCTATCCCATGCATAATTCTGTAAAGCTCATGTTTGTCACAGTCTACCAGTCTGAAGTAAAGGTTAATAGGACCAACCTATTTTACAAAGTTTTTTTTAAAGAGGATGCAGTAATGTCCATGGAGTGATTTAACTGGCCACTTAGGATCTATAAATGCTCAGCTTTAAAAAAAGAAAATATTCCAGGCCCTTCCGTAGACTATACTCGCTCCTCGTTTTGAACTTTTTGCAAGCCACCATGAAATATTACTCAGTGTTTCCTAATTGTGAGGATGGCGGCCCTTTCTTTGGGAGCGGGAGGTCTGATCTGGATGCTCAAGGTCACCCATAAGTGCCAAGCAGGAAATTCTTTATTCCTAGCTTCCATTAATCTTGTCCTTTCCTTTTTTTGTCGATGTAGGGATTTTGCTCTAGCCCGGTTACCTGGGGCTTAAATTACAAATTTGCTAGGTATGGCCCACTGGTACTGGCTCTTTGAACTCAGGGAGAAGGAGATGTGGCCACATTGTCCAGATGTGGAACGGATGGGTCTGAATCTAGCTTCCATTGACCCTTACCCTCCATCCAGAAGGCTGCCCTCCCAAGGCCGGCCCTGTAATTCATTTCTACTCTCTCCCGCCTTGATTTGAGCGTCTCCGGCTCCTGCTGACAGGCCTTGAAACAAGAGACCACCTTTCCCCCTCCCCTCCTCTGCAGCCGCAGTTATAAATTCACAGCTTAGCAGATTTTGAGCTGATTGCCTTTTCTGGTGTTGTCTCTCTGTAAATGAGGCTTTTCACAGATGACAGATAGGGCCGCTCTCCCCAAACATAAATCTTCGGCTCACTCCCGAATACCTGCCGCAAACTATTTAACAATTTTGCTTCCCGGCCAAGCAAAAGTTCAACTCCTATGGATGACATTGTCCCCCCCATGGATCATTTTTAATGAATTAGGACCGCTGTTCGGCCTGAAATCTTCCAGGATTATGCTCGCGACAAAGGCAATGGGTCTGCAGGACAATTCACACAACCGTTTTTATTGTTTTGGTTTTTTTTTTAAAAAAAAACCCACGATGGTTTATGTTTCGAAATTTCCACCCGATGACTTTTTCGGGGGGGGGGGTTGAGCATGGCAGTCAGATCTTGGGAAATGTCCAACCTGTGCAGATGTTGTAATTCACAGCTTTCTGGTTCGATCCACTTTCCAGGGTATTGCAAAAGGCAGTCCCAGTATTGACAAGCATGGTCTTTCGTGCCAAATACGGAAACATGGGATGCTGCATCACCACCTCGTAACCCTAAGGCAAAGATAAAACTGGGTGCAAATAAGGCCCTTGTATCTACAGGTTTTTATATGTACACAAGAACCAATATCCCAGTACTCCCAATACAAATTCTGCTTTGTGGGTTATTCTTAGGCTTGCCAAACCCTTAGATGGGATAGGACTTCCCCACCCCCTGCTCCTGTTGCCTCTCTGAGCAGCAATGGGAGAAAAATCCTTCTCTGCAACATTGGCTGCAGCCTCAGGTCACTTCCAGGACAAAAAAAAAATTGAGGCGACCAAGGGTAGCTCTAGGAATTGTCAGAAACTCTATGGTAAAACCATAGAGTTCCCAATGATAGGAATCTGGAAGTGTTTTACTGAGAATGTTGTGGCACCACAACCAGTATTACACCCCCACTTTCCCTCCCGCAGCCCTCCCACCAGTTGCCAGGCAACCATGGTTATTCTATTGCATTTTTATGATTAATTAGATTCAATTTTTATTCCGCCCTTCCCTGTAAACAGGGCTCAGGGCAGTGTACAACGATAGATAAAACAACCATATCCATACTAGTTTGAGGTTAAAACACTGAAATTACACTGAAATTACAGTAATCCATGCAACGGTCGCCTCCAGATTAGATTACTGTAATTTGTTCTATGTAGGGCTACCCTTGAGACTGACCTGGAAACGTCAACTGGTCCAGAATTTGCAATAGATCTTTGCTTCACTGGACAGGAGGCATTTCTTTCTATGTAAAAATATTTCTAGGGGAAGGCTTCACTGGAAAGCTACAAAATAAAAAGTGATATCTAGAACTACATCTTTACATCCTTACAGCTACAAACAGAGAGAGCACATGGTCACACAACAATGGAGATTCCTCTTCTTCTTGACCCCTAGAAGGAAGTCACCTGATTGCATTAACAATCAGACTTCAAAAAAGACTTCAGCTTTCCCAGGCTATCTTTCCATTGACTCTGTGCCAGGTTCCTTCACCCACATATTCCCAACACTTATTCACAGAGGGCATCATCCCTGTCATCTCCTCACTAGCTTAGAGTGTGGTTGGGGGAATACCCATGTGGAGAACAGAATGGATGGGTTTTCATCCCATCAAGAGGGATGCTGGTAGGAAGGCAAACCTTGCTTGCTGGCCAGCAAGAAGGTAATCCCAGCAGTCCTGCCTTTGATAAATATCAGGGCAGGAACCACTGCCAGGAAAGGCATAGCACAATGGAAACACATAGCTACATAATGTACATGCATGTGAAACCACTTTGTACTGATCAGATTGCTCCGTCTATGACAGTCTACTTGGACTGGCAGCAGCTGTCCAGAGACTCAAGCAGAAATCTTTCAAATCGTCTTTTTTTAACAAGAGAAGGCAGGGATTGAACCTGGGACCCTCTGCATGCAAAGCAAATACTCTGCCCCTGAGCCAAGTTCCCACCCAATTCAAGCCATGCATGGGACTAGCTACCAGAGTCTTGGAAAGAGTCCAGGACACAGTAGAACAGACGTGTCGAACTCATGAATTTCACTTGGTTGGGCCGAGCCATGTGTGCCATAAAATGTAATGCCAGACACCAGAGGTATGAACTGTATAAAGGACAGCAGCTGGTAAGCTCCAAGTTGTGTTCTCACTGCAAAGCCTCATGGGCTGGGAAGGGGGTGCAATTTGTTGTTGTTCAGTCGCACAGTTGAGTCCGACTCTTCACGACCCCATTGACTACATCACGCCAGGCCCTCTTGTCCTTGATAGTTTGCTCAACTTCATGTCCGTTGCCTCGATAACACTGTCTAACCTTCTCATCCTTTGCTGTCCCCATCTTTTGCCTTCAATCTTTCCCAGCATCAGGGTCTTCTCCCTGATTCTGCTCCCTTCTCATTTGGTGGTCAAAGTATTTGAGCTTCAGCTTCAGTATCTGGCCTTCCAGGGAACAGTCAGGGTTGATTTAATTTAGGATTGACTGATTTGATCTCCTTGCAGTCCAAGGGAGAAGGAACTCTCACGAGTCTATCTAGCATGGAGTTCCTTAAATTTTCAAATACAATGAGTATCAGTGTTACTTGGTTATTTCCCATGCTTGCAAACACACACCCTGTGACCAAATGAGCTCTGCTGCGTTAAGCCTTGGGCACTCTGCTAATCTCAGTTCCTAACAGTTATTGCATTTGAAACGCATGTCCAGATATCAGAATGATACTCCACAACTTGGGTGAAAACTCTCCCTCTCCTCCCTCTCAAGAGTCTTCTCTACCACCATAATAAAAGACATGGAGACAGCTTATAGGGCTTACTCCAATTTTATTAAAAAAATAGCCTGACTGGAGAGATTATGGTGAGATTTGCAAGAAGACAGACCAGAGATGCTATGTTAAAGGCAACTTCAGCAACTCCACTGAAATTTGGGAATTATCAAGACTTTAAAAGACATTCCATTTGAAATTCGTCAGAAGAGAAAGAGCTACAAGGAGTTAATTACTTTTCTTCAAACGGTATACAGTACAGGTGGGCGATTCCTGAATGTGTCATCTTTAAAATCAACGATAGAAGGGAGAAGATAGACTCCATCTTCAAAGTCAAAGAATTCTTGAGACGTCAGCTGGGATCGGGGGAAGACTCTAAAGAGGAAGAAACTAAGTCAAGTGACTCAGCTGCCTCGGGAACGGATGAGGACTCTGCTGCAGAAGCGGGTGCGGGAGCAATGAAAACTGTATATGATTTTAGAGACAGAAAGCCGAAGTAAGGGCAGAAGGACTCTGATAAATGGCCCTTTGAAACAAAGAAGATGCTCAGAAAGTTCTCTCATAATAACTAATTTACTAATACAGAACAATGTGGAAAACAAGAACTCTACAAGTATATTGTTTTACTAACTCTTTTAATACTAATATTAAGTTTAACATAAAGGGGGTCTCCCACTCTTGGGTTTTTAGTTAGTGTGGGTATCTTTCCTTTATCCATAGTTGTAGTTCCCCTTCCTATATTTTTCTTTGTAGTTTGCAGTCATATTGAAAATATAAAAATACCCCTCCGGGGGTTTAAAAAAAACCAGAGTCTTCTCTAGCACCACAATTCAAAAGCATCTATTTCTTTGGTGCTCAGCCTTCCTTATGGTCCAACTCTCACAAAAGAAAACCCACATGGTTGGACTGGAAAGCCAGTAGTGCAGCACTGGGCAGACGCTCCCACGCTGCTTGACTGCTGCAGACAAGGTTGTTCTGCCATGAAGAAGCCACAATTGGAATGGCTCTACACACCCCCTGGTTCCCTCCCTTGCACAAGTTGCTTGCGGACCGCCTAAGAGCCCTGGATGGGCCAGTTCTGGCCCCGGGGCCTTATATTTGACACCCCTGCAGTAGAGATTTAGCACCATGAAACACAGTCACATGGGATGCGCTGTTCATGTTGATTGGCTGCTCCACATGCCAGTCGTTTGGGCTGACAATCCCTCATCTGCCCTGCTACGTGTGTGGAGGTTCATTACTGCCCTCTGTTCCTGTTCACCTCAGCCACCCATCTGCTTCCTCCCTTTATACCCCTGTCCCATAAGGTAGGTTGAATGGCTTGTTGGACGGTATCTCTGATCAGGGGGACTGTGAGATCTGAGGAGTCTTCCTCTCTGCTAAAGCACTCCTCTGAAGACAGCTAGATTCGAGTCCAGTAGCACCTTAAGAACATAAGAACATAAGAACATAAGAGATGCCAATGTTGGATCAGGCCAAAGGCCCATCCTGTCCAACACTCTGTATCACACAGTGGCCAGAAATACCAGTGCCATCAGGAGGTCCACCAGTGGGGCCAGGACATTAGAAGCCATCCCACTGTTGACCCCCCCCAAGCACCAAGATGACAGAGCATCACTTGCCCCAGAGTCCCTATCTATACCTTGTGGTTAATAGCCACTGATGGACCTCTGCTCCATATGCTTATCTAATTCTCTTTTGAAGCCGTCCATGCTTGTAGCCACCACCACTTCCTGTGGCAGTGAATTCCAAGTGTTAATCACTCTTTGGGTGAAGAAGTACTTCCTTTTATCCGTTCTAACTCGACCGCTCAGCAATTTCATGGAGTGCCCACGAGCTTGTATTGTGAGAAAGGGAGAAAAGTACCTCTTTCTCTACCTGCTCTTTCCCATGCATAATCTTATAAACCTCAGTCATGTCACCCCTCAGTCGTCGTTTCTCCAAGCTAAAGAGCCCTAAGCGCCTTAACCTTTCCTCATAGGGAAAGTGTTCCAACCCTTTTATCATTCGAGTTGCCCTTTTCTGCACTTTTTCTAAAGCTATAATATCCTTTTTAAGGTGTGGTGACCAGAATTGCACACAGTATTGCAGATGAGGTCGCACCATTGATTTATATAGGGGCATTATGATATTGGCTGATCTGTTTTCAATACCCTTCCTAATAATCCCCAGCATAGCATTGGCCTTCTTTATTGCAGTCACACACCGTCTCGACATTTTCAGTGAGTTATCTACTACAACTCCAAGATCTCTCTCTTGATCAGTCTCTGCCAGTTCAGACCCCATCAACGTGTATTTATATTTAGGATTTTTGGCTCCAATGTGCATCACCTTGCACTTGGCCACATTGAACCCCATTTGCCATGTTGACGCCCACTCGCCCATCCTTGACAGATCCCTTTGGAGTGCCTCACAATCCTCACTGGTTTTCACCACCCTGAACAACTTTGTATCCAGCTTCCAGTTTGAGAGTCTAATCTGGAAGAACCGGGTTTGATTCTCCACTCCTCCACAAGCAGCTGCTGGTGTGACCTTGGGTCAGTGACAGTTCTCTCAGAGCTGTCCTCTCAAGAGCAGTTCTCTCAGACACCTCAGGGGGTGTCTGTGGTGGGGAGAGGAAAGGAAGGAGTTTGTAAGCTGCTCTGAGACTCCTCCTGGTAGTGAAGGGCAGGGTATAAATCAAATCTCATCTCCTCTTCTAAATGAGGAAGATTTCCACCGTAGCAGCCAACACCAAGTTGGTGGCTGGCATACTGCTATGGCAGCACTGGGGGGGGGGGAATCTGGAAAGGTTGAAGATACTAACTAAGCCCCCTGTTTTCCCCAACTGTCCCTGACACTGCCCAATCCGGCACCTGGGCCAGGGATAACATCCACAGGATTCCTGCCATGCTGCCTGCTCTGGGTTGGGAAATACTTTTGGGCAGGGGTCATTTCCTGCAGGAGTGCACAGGAGCAGAGCTCCGGCAGTAAAGAGCCCAGGGGGCGGGCACATGCAACAAGCCCCACCCCCTGCTCCCAGCAGCCCTCAGCCAGAGCAAGAAGCAGCCAGGTAAGCTGCAGAGCCCCCCCCCCCAGCCCCCCGGTCCAAAACAGTCCAGTGGCACCTTTAAGACCAAGTTTTATTCAGGTACAAGCTCTCCCTCCTCTGCGAGGACAGATCTGCACATCCCCCCCCCCAATAGCTAGGAATCCAAAACAGTCCAGTGGCACCTGAGCAGAGGGTGTTGCCTTCTGACACACTTCCGGTGATGTCAGGGGGTGTGGCATATGCAAATAAGTTATGCTAATGAGCGCCTGCACCTCTTTTTCTACGAAATGACCCCTGCTTTTGGGGTGGAACCTAGATAGGGGAAGGTTTGGGGAGAGGAGAGGCCTCAGCACGGCACAGTGCCCTCCACCCTCCAAAGTGGCCATTTTCTCTAGAGGAACTGGCCTGGGTCATCTGGGGATCAATTGTAGTGGTGGAAGATCTCCAAGCCCCACCTGGGGTTTGGCAATCTTATGTGTGGTGCCAGCATGCCTTGGCACTGGTATAGCTCCATGTAGCACTGGTGTTGGGGTTCGCTGACAATGCAGGAGGATGTGCTGTAAGTCTTGTCAGCTATTTTGACTTGTTTGTAAGATTAACCAGGAAGCAGTTCTAAACATCCGTCTGACTGGGAGTGTGGCGGATGAACAAGAAATAAAGCAAACAAATTTCTTGATCTCTCTTTCGTTATAGGCTGAATGATTAAATCTGCATATCGCCATGCCCTTTAATATATGTGACTTTTTGGGATGCTGATGATAGCATCAGGTAAGTTACCACACCTTGAATCACAAGAGGTGGGGCTGTGGTTCAGTGGCAGAGCCTCTGCTTGGCATGCAGAAGGTCCCAGGTTCAATTCCCAGCATCTCCAGCTCAAAGGAACAGGCAGGTGGTGATGGGAAAGACCCTGGAGAGCCCTTCTAGGAGGGGGCCTTGGCTCAGTGGTAGACCATTTTGTTGTCATGCAGAAGGTCCCAGGTTCAATCCCCAGCATCTCCAGTTAAAAGGAACAGGCAGGAGGTGATGGGAAAAACCTCTGTCTGAGACCCTGGAGAGCCCTTCTAGGAGGGGGCCTTAGCTCAGTGGTAGAGCATCTTCTTGGCATTTAGAAGGTCCCAGGTTCAATCCCCAGCATCTCCAGTTAAAAGGAACAGGCAGGAGGTGATGGGAAAAACCTCTGTCTGAGACCCTGGAGAGCCCTTCTAGGAGGGGGCCTTAGCTCAGTGGTAGAGCATCTTCTTGGCATGCAGAAGGTCCCAGGTTCAATCCCCAGCATCGCCAGTTAAAAGGAACAGGCATGAGGTGATGGGAAAGACCTCTGTCTGAGACCCTGGAGAGCCCTTCTAGGAGGGGGTCTTGGCTAAGTGGTAGAGCATCTTCTTGGCATTTAGAAGGTTCCAGGTTCAATCCCAAGGTCTCCAGTTAAAAGGAACAGGCAAGAGGTGATGTGGAAGAATTCAGCCTGAGACCCTGGACAGCTGCTGACAATCTGAGTAGACAATACTGACCTTGATAGACTTGAGGGTTGAATTCAGTACAAGGCAGCTTCCTGTATGTTCATGAGTGAAAGGTGGGATGTAAATGTTTTAAGAAATAAAGAAACAATAAATTTATTCACTGTTAACAGAAAAGGCCACTAAAATTAGCACTGGTACATAGTAGTAGTAGCAGTAATGCCTTTACTATGCATGGCGGAGTGCAGGAAGGCAGGTCTCTGCCCTGAGCAACTTACAGTCTAAAATAAGAGACAAACAGCAAATGAAAGGAAGATTGGTGGACATGGAGAAAAAGAAGCTGAGAATCTGTATTCATTCCAGCTCTATGTACTCAGATTTAGTTTTTGCAGAGAAGTGGGTGTTGCTAAGCTTCTATACCACAGGCCACCTTGGAATATGTGTGGTAGGGGGGAAAAAAGCAAGGATAGACATGTTCTAAATAGATAGATAAATAACATGGAGAAAAATACTTCTGACAACATATAGAGTCCTTTCCCTTTCCTTAATGAGGAAGTGAGGCCTATTCCCACAACATTAACCCCCAAATTACATGTGACATTGGAAATCAATGACTGAATCTCCCAACATGTAATTTAGAGGCAAGACCCAGCTGTGAGAGCTTGTGGGTGTGGTGTTGGAGAAGGACGGGTTTAGCTCTGATCCCCACACCATTTTCCCCAAAGATGGTCTCCTGTTTAGGGTTGCCAACTCCAGGTCTGAAGATTCCTGGAGATTTGGAGGTGCGGCCTGGGGAGGGTGGGGGAAAGAAGGGAACTCAGTGGGATATGCTGAGCGACACACCCCTAATGTAGCCAATCCTCCAAGAGTTTACAGTAGCTCCTGTAATAAGAGCTCTGTAAGCTCTTGGAGGATTGGCTACATTAGGGGGTGTGGCCTAATATGCAAATGAGGACCTGCTACAAAAAGAGCCCAATAATGCTGCCATTCAGTCCACTCTCCAAAGCAGTCATTTTCTCCAAGGGAGCTGATCTCTGCTGTTTGGAGATCAGTTGTATTATAAGGAAATCTCTGGGCGCTACCTGGAGGTTGGCAACTCTATCTCCTTTTGTTGCTTTTAGCCCTAGTATAGAAAAAAGGCACAGTATGGGGATCTGCCCTCCACTGGAAAAAGGAGGAGGAGGAGGAGATTGGTTTTATACCCCGCCCTTGACTATCTGAAGGAGTCTCAGAGCATTTTACAATCTCCTTTCCCTCCCCCTCCCCACAACAGACACCTCTGTCTGAGACCCTGGAGAGCCATTCTAGAAGGGGGCCTTGAGAGCTCTTTCGACAACTGCTCCTGAGAGAACAGCTCTGAAAGAACTTGTAACAGACTCAAGGTCACACCAACAGCTGCATATGGAGGAGTGGGGAATCCAACCCGGTTCTCCCAGATTAGAGTCCACTACACCAAACTGGATGCTGACTGGGTGGCCTTGGGTCACTTTTCTCCCCCCCCCCCATCTCTCTCCACCTCTCCCTCTCCCTAACCTACCTCACAGGGTTTTTTTTATAAGGATAAAAATCGAAAGAAAGGAGAATGGCATTGTAAACTGCTTTGGGTATCCACTGGGGAGAAAATCAGGGTATATAAAATTCTCAATTCCTGTCATTCCTTCATGATCGTCACCAGCCTTACACAATAATGCTGACGTCCAGAATCGGTCGCTTACTGTCACAACCTAACTTCCGAAGGTTACTGGAATCTTCCGTTTGGACAATTCTGGGCGAAGTAAAATTAGAAGGCTGCTTTCCCCTCCTCCCAGCATCCTTTCCCTCTTTGTGCTTTCGTTCTTTCTAATTTTGAACACTTCTGTTCGCCTCGCGTACATGTGTCATATTTTTTTTCCACCAGAGATGAGAGATATCTCCCCCTGCCTCCCTTTATTCGGTTTCAAGGTTGTCAGAAGTATAATTTATTCATATTTCTGACCTCCGGGGAAGACAATATCCTCAGGGTCACGTAGCTTTATTGGATGTCAGGAGGACTCAAGCTTCCTCCTCAGGATTCCTTTACAATGCTACATTTCATCAGAGCGCTATGTAATTGCGGTTGAAACATCCACCGCTGTAATTA
Source organism: Gekko japonicus (assembly GCF_001447785.1). Taxonomy (NCBI): domain Eukaryota; kingdom Metazoa; phylum Chordata; class Lepidosauria; order Squamata; family Gekkonidae; genus Gekko; species Gekko japonicus. Next base: position 239,912 of record NW_015170931.1, on the reverse strand, counting down.
ATCCTGGAGGGCCGCCTACCCCCTATTAGTAATTATTCAATATTCGCCCGCCTCTTTAAGCCCTCATAATGGGGAAGTCACTTCAGGATTGGTTCCCTTTTCTGGCGTCTGGGCTGTGATCTGTCCATGAGCAGCCAGCGATGCTTGCAGCCTCTTAACCCGGCCTCCTACCAGGTTGAAAAAACGCCATGAGAGAGGGGCCCAGAGAAAGCTGTCAATCACAGCCGAGAGATACTTGCCTTGAGACAGAATTGTGAGTAGTGTCACATGGATTTTCCTCAGGCCAGATCAGATCCTTCTCCCTGGCTACTGCTGGTTTACTACTCAACCCTGAGTGTCTGTAGCAATCTGAAGTATCATTTGAGTGTCAGCAAGGCAAAGGAAAATATAATTGTGACTGGGGAATCTTAGGTTTGAGTCCACTTTCACTGGGAACTGAGGGCCAGTTTGGTGTAGTGGTTAGGGGAGTGCGGACTCTAATCTGGGACAACCGGGTTTGATTCCCCACGCCTCTGCAAGCAGCTGCTGGTGTGACCTTGGGTCAGTCACAAGTTCTCTCAGAGCTGTTCTCTCAAGGGCAGTTCTTGGGAGAGCTCTCTCAGCCCCACCTACCTCACAGGTAGGTGAGTTAGTGTGAGCTAAGCTGAGTTAGTGTGAACTAGCTCACAGTTTTTTTAGCCTCCGGCTCACACATTTTTGTCTTCGCTCACGAAGGATGGCTCCAGAGCAGACTAATTTATGCAGTAACCAAATCACTCATTCACAACTTCAATGCCAGTAGCTCACAAAGTGGAATTTTTGCTCACAAGACTCCACAGCTTAGAGGGAGCATTGCTCACAGGGTATCTGTTGTGCGGAGGGGACGGGAAAGGAGATTGTAAGCCGCTCTGAGACTCCTTTGGATAGTGAAGGGCAGGTTGTAAATCCAATCTCTTTCTCCTCCTCCTCCTCAGCTTGGACCTAGGGTTGCCAGGTCCCACCGGCCATCGGCAGGCGATTGGGGGGGGGGTAGCGTTGCCCAATCCTGGTTGGGAAACTCCTGGCGTAGCACTTGAATTTTTTTTTTATTTTGATGATTGCTGCCAGCATTTGTGACTTTTATTCTATAGTCAAGCATAAGGGGGTTTACCACCTATCCATTACCCATTCATATTTGTGAAGCTTTGTCCATTACAGATGTGCAACTTTGACATTACTGTGAATGATCATGAAGTTACTCAGTAGTTATGATGTTGCTTGTTATGATGTTGCTTACAAATTATGATGTGGCTTACAAGTGTAATGGGTGGTCGGGGACGCAGCAGGTTTATTATTTACATTGTTCACTTATCATATTTTTATCCCACTTTCAAGCAAAAATTGGCTGTCAGTGTCTCCCCACATATTTCGAGCCGATCAGGGCCCCCAAGGTGGCAGACATTAAAAACAGAGATTGGGCTATACCATGCTGCCTTCCTAGAACTGGGTTTGAGTGTGGTAAATACAAATGGTTTGTTTTTAGATGTGATTGTTAGATTGTTTTTTTTGGGGGGGTCCTATGCTGGAGAAAGACAGATTGGAAATATCTTAAATGAACAAATAAATGCTTGGACTGTCCAACGTTCTGTCTGTCTCCACAGCAGCCAGCATGGGGTAGTGGTTAGAGTATCACACTAGGATTTGGGAGGCCCAGGTTCGAATCCCCACTCTGCCATGGAAGCTTGTGGGGTGACCTCGGGACATTCAATCTCTCTCATCCTAACCTACCTCACAGGTATGTTGTTATGTAGATAAAATGGAGGAGAGGAGCACAAACATGTTATCTTCTTTAGGTTCCCGTTGGGAAGAAAATAGGGTCTAAATATCTAAATAAATCTAGTTGCCAGATTAAAGTGTGATCACCTTAGAAGAGCATTGTGTTTGAGGTGGTGCGGGGAATTATGAAGGTTCTGTCTTGGTTTATATCTGTATCTGTTGAAAGATAAGAAGCTAAGCTGGGTTGATTCTGGCTATTATTTGGATTGGAGACCTCCAGGGAATACCAGGGCTGTAACGCAGAGGCAGGCAATGGGAAACCACCTCTGAACGTCTCTTGCCTTGAAAACCCCATAGGGTCACCATATGTCAGCTGTGATTTGAGGATTTAGCCCTGTGATTTGGAGCTACACAGCTGATCCAAAAACACATCTCTGTGAGCAGAAGAAACCCAGTTCCAGGAAGGATTTCTTCAGTACACAGAAAGGTTTCATCTGAAGGTATAATTCCTCTGAGAAGGGCACCTTTGGGTCCCAGCCCAAGTATATATGGTGGAAAGTATATGGCTCTGTAGCTTGGAGAAACGACAACTGAGGGGTGACATGATCGAGGTTTGAAAGATTATGCATGGGATAGAGCAGGCAGAGAAAAAAGTACTTTATTCCCTATCTCACAATACAAGAACTCATGGGACTCAATGAAAGGGCTGAGCAGTCAGGTTAGAAAAGATAAAAGAAAGTATTTCTTCACCCAAAGAGTGATTAACACATGGAATTCACTGCCACAGGAGGTGGTGGTGGCTACAAGCATGGACGGCTTCAAGAGGGGATTGGATAAACATATGGAGCAGAGGTCCATCAGTGGCTATTAACGGTAAAGGTTCCCATGCTCGAAAGCCAGTAGAGTCCGACTCTAGGGTTGTGGTGCTCATCTCCATTTCAAAGCCGAAGAGCCAGTGCTGTCCGAAGACGTTTCCGTGGTCATGTGGCCGGCATGACTAAACACCAAGGCGCACGGAACGCTGTTACCTTCCCACCGAAGTGCTACCTATTTATCTACTTGCAATTTCTTGCTTTCGAACTGCTAGGTTGGCAGGAGCTGGAACTAGAGATGGGAGCTCACTCCGTCATGCGGCACCCGGGTCTCGAACTGCTGAACTACTGACCTTCCACAGCCTGCAGTTCAGCGTCTTAACCACTTGAGCCACCACAGCTCCCAGTGGCTATTAGCCACAAGGTAATAGATAGAAACTCTGGGGCAAGTGATGCACTGTATTCTTGGTGCTTGGGGGGGGGCAACAGTGGGAGGGCTTCTAGTGTCTTGGCCCCACTGCTGGACCTCCTGATGGCGCCTGGTATTTTTGACTACTGTGTGACACAGAGTGTTGGACTGGATGAGCCATTGGCCTGATCCAACACTGGCTTCTCTTATGTTCTTAAAGTACCGCCAAGTCACAGCCAACCCCTAGGCTTTTCATGGGAAGAGCTGAAGAGAGGTGGTTTGCCATTGCCTTCCTCTGTGTACTACCCATGGACTCCCTTGGCGGGTCTCCCATTTAATTTCTATCCAGAACTGACTCTGCTTAGCTTCTGAGGTCTAATGAGTTCAGACCTGCCTGGGCCATCAGTTCAATGCCAGGTAAGTCTACTCTGTGCTTAATAAATAAAAATCTCTACCAAGAAAAGCTTGGCCAGCTTTTGTGCGTGTCTACTCACTCATTGTAAAATGTTCTCCTCAGGAAGGGCAAGCTGGCATTCTACAGGACTCCAAATCAGTACTCCCTCTAAGCTGTGGAGTCTTGTGAGCAAAAATTCTACTTTGTTGTGAGCTCCTGGCATTAAACTTGTGAGCGAGCGGTTTGGCTACAGTATGAATTAGTTTGCTCTGGAGCCATCTTTCCTGAGCTCCTGATGAAAATGTGCGCGCCAGAGGCTAAAAACTGTGAGCTAGCTCACACTAACTCAGCTTAGAAGAAGACAACATTGGATTTATACCCCGCCCTTCACTCGGAGTCTCAGAGCGGCTTACTAACTCCTCTCCCTTCCCCTCCCCACAACAGACACCCTGTGAGGTAGGTGGGGCTGAGAGAGCTCTTTCCAGAACTGTCCTTGAGAGAACAGCTCTGACAGAACTATAGCTTCCCCCTGGTCATCCAGCAGCTGCAAGTGGAGGAGTGGGGAATTAAACCCAGTTCTCCCAGATTAGAGTCCATGCACTTAACCACTACACCAAACTAGAGGGAACACTGCTCTAAATTTCTACCCTCTCTGATCTGGAGAGATCCAGACCGCTCCCCCTGCCTCCTGAGACTTCACAAAGCATCGCTGCCATTTCATTCCAAGCATCCTGGGCATGTAAATGTCAGCAGATATGCGTGAAGTCCTGGATGGTTTGAACCTCACGCTCATTAAGCTGGCTCCCTCCTTTGCCATGGCTCCCGTGGAAGCGCTTGAACCCTGCAGAGACCTCAACCGAGGCCTCCGATTAGCTGTAAGCCGGCCTGCGCAAGCAGAGCTCCAAACCCCCACGTTTAGCATTTAACCGAGGGGGAATTCTCCTTTTGGACTGGAAGATGGAGGCTGCTCTAACAGGGAGGGAAGCGGCGTGCTCCTTTGTTCCTTTCCACCCATGCACTTCAATTCCCTCTCCTCCCTACCGCTTCTGTTCTTAACAACCTTTGAAAATACCCCTGACTTAGAGGAAGCTCAGGAACTAGCAGCCATTGCATTTGTTGTTCTCGGCGCCGGCTTCCCTTTTTCTTTTCGGATGGAGATGTGACTCTCTCGTCAATCTTCCATTGTGGTTTGCTGTTAAAATTTATACACAGTGTGTTTTTAATTTATCATTGGAACTGGATCTCCCCTTCAGGTCTTCCAGCTATTCTGAGTCTCAAAGCCTTTTGTCTTTAACCATTGCAGGCTTTTCCTACCTGATTGGGCTCATTACGTCTTCTGGCGGATAAAGCTTTCTCGCAGAGCTTCAGACTCAACGGATGGTTAAAATGGGACAAGAAAACTTTCCTATATGTTGTCGAAGGCTTTCACGGCCAGAGTTCATTAGCTGTAGATTTTCCGGCCTATATGGCCATGGTCTTGCCATTGTAGGACCTGACGTTTTGCCAGCAGCTTTGGCTGGCATCCTCAGAGGTAGAACACAGAAAGATACTCCGTCTTTCTGTGTTATACCTCTGTGTTATACCTTGACACAGAGAGTACTCCATCTTTGCTGCTGGCAAAATGTCAGGTCCTACAATGCTTAGACCACGGCCATACAGCCCAGAAAATCTACAACAACTAATAAGCAAACTTTCCTTACATAGCGATCCAAAGTTGAGTTGTATGATTTCAATTGAAAAGTTAAACAACATGGTTAAGTATCTCCGATCAGTAGGATTGAGAAAATATTAGTTTTGGATGGTTCATACCAATAGATCTGCCTGGAGCTACCCATAATTCTTCATGCTGAATCAGACTGGTGGTCCATCATGGTTAGTATTTTCTGCTCTGACTGACAGTGGCTCTCCAGGCAGAGGTCTTTCATATCACTTACTACCTGGTCCTTCAAACTGGAGATGCCAGGAACTGAACCTGCAACCTTCTGCATATCAAGCAGATGCTCTGCCACTGAGCCATCATGCACTACTTTCTAAGGCATGACATTAAGCACCTTAAACGCAACACCCTAATGCTTAAAGAGACAGAGCGATTAAGACTTAACCTTATATTAATCTGATTTTTTTCATAGTCTGGTCTGGAGAGTTGGGTAGTAGTTAACCTAAAATATCTGGCTATGCATATCTGCATTTTGATAGTATGACAGATGCTGTGATCACGACATTATGCAATTATGCTATAACATGTTGATGTAAACATGCCATCCCATTCACTGTCTGGACCCAAACGTTTTTTGTACCAGTTCCTGCTGATGTAATCATGTATTGCATCACTACACTATTTTCATGCTTGTAAGGATATGTTAAGCCATTGGCATCTTATGTGGATCCATGCTAAGGGCATCTCGAGGTTAGACTACTGTAATGCACTCTACATGGGTCTGCCCTTGAAGGCAACTCTGAAACTCCAGGTGGTACAGAATGCTGCAGCCTGGTTACTACTGGGCACCAGGCAGACCAGGCCTATAACTAATGTGGGGCCCATGGGCCCCAGATCCCTAGCATTTCTTCCAGGCCCCCTCCCTCCTGGGGTGGCCCCCAATTAATTAATGTCATTAACTTTGATTTGATTATCTGTGTTCCCCCCTCCCCCCAAAATCCCTAGCTACGGGGTTGAGACAGACCATGCATGTCATACCCATTCTACAGTCGGTCCCTTGGATACTGGCCAGTTACTGGGTTCAGTTCAAAATACTGGTCATCATCTATGAGGCCTTGCTTAGCCTTGGACCCACATACTTACCCATCTGCCTCTCTTGCTATGCTCTGTCGTGAGAGCTTCTCTCTTCTGAGCAAAGCCTCCTGAAAGTTCCACCTTGCAAACGGCACAAAGAAGAAGTAGAAGAAGAGGAGGAGGAAGAGGAGGAGGAGGAGAAGATTGGATTTATACCCTGTCCTTCACTTGGAGTCTCAGAGCGGCTTACAATCCCTTTCCCTTCCCCTCCCCACAACAGACACCCTGTGAGGCAGGTGGGGCTGAGAGAGCTCTCTCGAGGACTGTTTGTGAGAGAACAGCTCTGAAAGAACTTGTAACTGACCCAAGGTCATTCCAGCAGCTGCATGTGGAAGAGCAAGGAATCAAACCTGGTTCTCCCAGATTAGAGTCTGCACTCTTAACCACTGTACCAAACAGGCTCTTAAGTGGAATGACCCACCACAGGAGTTCAAGAAGCTTCCCACCCTTCTGTCATTCCACAAAACATAATAGCAGCTGCCTGCTCCATTCATACTTCCCATGCAGGGTAATGTACTGACTTACAGACAGTCAGATAGGAAACTTAGACACGTGGATACTAGCAGTATATTCCCAAGTGGAGCAACCTCCTTCTAAGCCCATAGACTTCAGTGGACTTAAAAGAGTTTGATTCCGCTGAGGACTGCAGTGACATTGGAGTCCAGTAGTACTTTAGAGACTAACAAGATTTTTGAGGTTCTTAATTAATGATCACATGGCATTGTGTATAGAACAGCCAGGAGATCTGAAGATTGTCTGGCAGCTGCAAGTTCTACATAACATACGAACATAAGAGATGCCAATGTTGGATCAGGCCAATGGCCCATCCAGTCCAACACTCTGTATCACACAGTGGCCAGAAATACCAGGTGCCATCAGGAGGTCCACCAGTGGGGCCAGGACATTAGAAGCCCTCCCACTGTTGACCCCTCCCAAGCACCAAGATGACAGAGCATCACTTGCCCCAGAGTCCCTATCTATACCTTGTGGCTAATAGCCACTGATGGACCTCTGCTCCATATGCTTATCTAAATATCTTATCTTATATGCTTATTCTAGCTTTTAGTGATGCTAGTGGTGAGCTAGACTTGTTCTTAGGGGCTGAGAGAGCTCTGAGAGAACTGTGACTGGCCCAAGGTCACCCAGCTGGCTTCATGTGGAAGAGTGGGGAATCGAACCCGGTTCTCCAGATTAGAGTTCGCCGCTCTTACCTACTATGCCAAACTGGCTCTCATTTCAAGGCGTAAGCTTTTGCGAGTCAAAGCTCCCTTCATCAGGACTGCAGTGTAAGTAACTGTCAATTTCTGGTTGGATACTTAGAATCATAGGATCATAGAGTCGGAAAGGATCTCCAGGGTCATCTAGTCCAACCCCCTGCACTATGCAGGAAATTCACAAATAGACCTGTACTCTTTGAACATATGGACACATGAAGCTGCCTTCTACTGAATCAGACCCTTGGTCCATCAAGGTCAGCATTGTCTACTCAGACTGGCAGCGATTCTCTAGGGTCTCAGGCAGAGGTCTTTCACATCACCCACCACCTGAACCCTTTTAAGTGGAGATGCTGGAGATTGAATCTGGGACCTTCTGCATTCCATGCAGATTCTCTGCCACTGAGCCACTGCCCTTTTGATGACTGGGACCCCCTAGTACTTTGTCCCTCCCCCCCCCAGTCAAAATCTCTTTTAAAAAATGTCCTGACCTCGGCAACCTTGCAGGGTTGTTGTGAGGCTAAAATGGAGGAAAGCCCGTGTCAGTAGAGTGAGCTTCTTGGCTGAAAGGCCCGCTAGAACGAAGCTGTACCGCTGACATGAGAGAGAAACAAACCCCCTTCTAAGTCTCCCAACGATTCTCAGTTTAGAAATTTTGGGCAGCCGCCGAAGCATGAAAAGAGAGATAAAAATATTATTAAAAAAAAAAAAAAGATTGTAGCTTTAGAAAAAAGAAGAAGGAAAAACCACAAGGAGATGGTTATTAACCTATTTGAGAATAAGTTCGCTTTCTTGTTGAAGCTGAGAAACACAGTTCTCTGTTCATTACGGGGCTCCCAAATGAACCGTACGTCTCTGGAACAATACTTACAGCCTGTAATAATATTACCGCTCAGTCGGCTACACGGTCCCTCAGTCATTTTTTCAATTAAAAAAGGACCAGTGCTCTATTAACCTTTTGCCGGCTACTCCATTCTTCATACGGCTGTTGGGCCGGGATGGCGAGCCATGTATTAAAAAAGGCATATATTACTGTAAACCATCCCCAAGTGTTCTGTCATTAGAGAGATGAAGTATCATTTTTTCATTTAAAAATATGAGACAGTTTATCAAATTCACCACCTCTGAACCTGTTTTCCACCTCCACCCCACCCCCCCACCATGAAATCTCTTTTGTTTTGAACGGTGGAACGGAATCCTTTCTTATAAACTCTACTTCAGAGATGCTCTGGGAAGGTTGGGGGTGGGGGTGGGGGGCTCACTTCTCTCCATACCTTTGCGAAAATCTGAGAGGGAAGCAAAATCTGAGCGGGAGGCATCCCAGGGTACATTCTCGGTGCTGGGAACTAACTGGTATTTCTTGACAGCTATTCTGACACGGAGCAGCACCATCTGCTTGCACTGTGGATCGCTCAGAAATGCAGGGAAAGCCAAGCCAAGCCATTAATTAATGCCCGGAAACTATTTCCTGCATGGTTTTTAAAAAATGGATCTTGGAAATGCTGCTAATTAAGAACGCGTCAGCCCCCGACTGGGATTGGTTTATGAGTTTTCTGGTTAGCGACTGGTGGCCGTGGGGTCAAATCTGGTCTCCCAGCCACCACCCACAGAAAACAAATATGGCCGCCACCCGTGGCTGAGCAGCAACACGTAGTTGGGAAAGCCAGTCAATGCCAGACTGTGTAGGGTTGCCAACTCCAGGCTGGGTCCTTCCTGGTGATTGGGGGGCGGAGCCTGGGGAGGGTGCGGCTCGGGGAGGGAGGGGTGCCCAGCAGGGATGTGGTGCCAAAGAGCCCGCCCTCTGAAGCCGCCATTTTCTCCAGGGGAACTGATCTCGGTGGTTGAAGATGAGTTGTAATTCTGGGAGATCCCCAGCTGGAGGCCGACAGCCCTACGCCAGCGTCCTTCCGTGGCCTGTACAGTCCTTCCTAAGATTCCACACACACCCCCACCTCCGTACCTTCCACATTCCATCCTTGCACAGCTCTGGCCTTCCAGGTGACACCTCTGATCTGCCAGGGGCTGCTCCGATGCCTCATTTGATTTCCGAGATTCTTCCAAGCCGTAGGGTTGCCAGCTCCAAGTCAGGAAAGACCTGGATATGTGGGGGGGGGGAAGAGGTGGAGCACGGGGAGGGGGAGGACTTTAGTGGGGCATAATGCCCTAGGCAGAGGTGTCGAACTCACTGGGAATGTGTTATTTAAAGTTTTTTTAAAAAATCTTTAATTGTGTTTGTCTGCGTCCTTTATAAAGTTTATATCTCTGCTGCCTGGCATTACCTTTTATGACACACATGGCCCAGCCCAACAAGGTCTCATTTATGTCAGATACGGCCCTCATAAAAAATGAGTCTGACACCCAGGGGTCATTTCGTAGAAAAAGAGGTGCAGGTGCTCATTAGCATAACCCATTAGCATAACTTATTTGCATATGCCACGCCCCCTGACATCACCCGAAGTGTGTCAGAAGGCAACACCCACCGCTCAGGCTCCACTGGACTGTTTTGGATTGCTAGCTATCGGGGGGAGGGGGAACGCGCAGAGCTGTCCTCGCAGAGGAGGGAGAGCTTGTACCTGAATAAAACTTGGTCTTAAAGGTGCCGGGGGGGGGGGCTCTGCAACTTACCTGGCTTCTTCTTGCTCTGGCTGAGGGCTGCTGGGAGCAGGGGGTGGGGCTTGTTGCATGTGCCTGCCCCCTGGGCTCTTTACTGCCGGAGCTCTGCTCCTGTGCGCTCCTGCAGGAAATGACCCCTGCTGACACCCCTGCCATAGAGTCCACCTATCAAAGCGGCCATTTTCTCCAGGTGAACTGAATTCTGTTGCCTGGACATCAGTTGTAATCTCAGGAGAGAACAGCTCTGAGACAACTTGTAACTGACCCAAGGTCATGCCAGCAGCTGCATGTGCAGGAGTGGAGAATCCAACCCAGTCCTCCCAGATTAGAGTTCGCGCTCCTAACCACTACACCAAACTGGCTGTGCCTAAACTCTGCCACAAGGACCTGTAATGAACTGTAAGGTAGATTAGGCTGAGAGTGGGTGACTAGACCAAGCTTACCCAGTAAACTTCCATTGTCAAATGGGGATTTGAACACAGATCCCTCAGATCCTAGTCTGACATTCTTATCAGTACACCATCCAGGGTGTAATGAGACATTGGAAGACTACTGGTCTTGTGGACAGGATATTTTCCTTGGGAAAGAGAATACGTGGTAGCAGGGCAGCTTCAGGGATTCCTGAATAGGGATGGTAGCACTGGGTTGGGAGATTCTGGAGCCTGGGGAGTGGAGGGATTTGGGGTGGAGAGGGAGATTAGCATGCTATACTGCCACAGAGTGCACCCTCCAAAGAAGCAATTTTCTCCAGGGGTACTGATCTGTGGAGGCTAGCTGGAATTCTAGGAGATCTCCAGGCTGTACTTGGAGATTTGCAACCCTGAATGAAGTAATAATGAATAATTATCGTATAGCGGTGTGTGTAGTATAGCCAGGAGATCCTAAGATTATCTGGCAGCCAGTAGTTCTAGTTCTTTTATCTTTATGAACCACTAGGTGGCGAGCTAGACTTATTTTTTTAAGGCAAGAGACATTTCAGAGGTGGTTTTGCCATTGGCTGCCTCTGCATCATGCCCCTGGCATTCCTTGGAGGTCGCCCATACAAATACTAGCCAGGGCTGACCCTGCTTAGCTTCTGAGATCTGATGTGAAAGACCTCTCTGCCTGAGACCCAGAGAGCCGCTGCCAGTCTGAGTAGACAATACTGAACTGACTGAGTACAAGGCAGTTTCATGTATTTAAGATTTCATTTCCTAATAAATAATCCCGTCCCGTCCTTCCACATATCTCAGGATGGCTTACAATAGAAACAAATTCAAATCATGTTAGTCAATGAAAACGACATTCTATATCAACAACACTTCACTAAAATAGAGGCATTTGTGACTCTCGGCCAAAGACCCTGTCAAATAAAACAGTCTTACAAGTCCTTCTAAATGCCGCAGGGTCACGTTCACCTCTGACTTCTTCAGGGAGCCCATTCCGGAGAGCAAGAGCAACAGAGGAAAAATGCCCTTGAGCGGGTTCTAGTTTGTGCCACACCCTGGGCAAGTACCACTAGGAGGAGCTATGGAGTCAAGTGAAGTTGGAGTGTGGGTTCCTATATCAGGACAGGTGATCCTTGGGGTATGCAGAGGTCGATTCGGGGGGGATCGTGGGGGATCGCCGTTCCCCCGGGTGAGGTGCAGGGGGGCACACAATGATGCCCCGCCCCCTGCTTCCGGCCGCCCAGCTTCCGGCCCTCATTCAGCCAGGAGGAGGCAGGAGAAGAGGGAGGGTAAGTTGCTTCCTCCCAGCCTCTCCCCACCCCTGCCTGCCTGGGGCCAGGGAGGGCCTTGGCGGGGCTTCCTTGCACTCCCGCTGGCCTTGCAGGTCCACCGCTGGGCCCCTGATGTCAGGGTGTGTGGCATACGCTAATGAGTTATGCTAATGAGTTCCCCCAGCTCTTTTTCTACGAAACGGCCCCTGGGGGTATGTGAGTTGTAGGCCATGAAGGGTAAGTAATAGCACCTTGACTTGTACCTGGAAGCATGTAGTTAGCCAGTGATGTTCTTTAATATTAGCATAATGTGAACACAGAGGCTGGTCTCAGTTGCTGCCTTATGTCCCAACCGCAAGGGGCACACTACAGTATCCAGTCTACAGGCTGCAAAAGCATGGATCAGAGTACATGGAGAACTTCAAAGTGCCGTACAAATGTGAAGCACTACTAACATATTAAGTTCATATCTTGCTTTTTCCCATTAGTATCTTGAAGGTGGCCAAGAAAACCAAAGCAAAAGAACAAAGCAATTCCAAAATGATATGAATTAAAAGAAGAGGAATTTGGTGGAGTCATAATTGGACAGATGATTCAAGGATGCTTCCTTGAGAGCTAGCATGGTCTAGGGGACTTTAATCTGGAGAACCGGGTTTGAACCACTCCTCCACATGAAGCCCGCTGGGTGACCTTGGGCCAGTCACAGTTCCCTCAGAATTCTCTCAGCCCCACGTACCTCACAAGGTGCCTGTTGTGGGGAGAGGCAGGGAATGTGATTGTAAGCTGCTTTAAGACTCCTTAGGGTAGAGAAAAGCGGGGTATAAAAACCAACTCTTCTTCTTCTTCCTTTGGATGATGCTGAATTCTCACATTAGGGGTCACAAATGCAAACACAATGAGCTGTACATGGAACTGCCATGGACACTATTGTATACTGTGACTGGAGGCAGCTCTCCAGGGTCTTCGGTAGAGGTCTTTCACATCATCTACTACTACCTGATCCTCAGACCTGGAGATCCCAGTGATTGAACCTGGAACCTTCTGCGTGGGAAGTGAGCCAGTGAGCCATGGCCCCAATCCAAATGCTTTACAATGGAGTCAGATCATGCTGATCTGTTCATCACACGTTGCAGAACCAAGTGAAGACCCTGTCAGGTGTCAGCCAGCCCCACAGTCCGTGAATGTGGAGAACTGAAGAACAATTTTGGTAGGGATGTGTGAGGAAATGAGCTCTCCTCCAATTTGGATTTGATGTGATGAAAAGACATTGCTGTGAGCTTGACAGGGTGAGGGGGAGAAACCGATTTGGCTTCTGCATAAATTAGTTTGCTCTGGAGCCGTCCTTCCTGAGCTAAAACGAAAATGTGTGAGCTGGAGGCTAAAAAGCTGTGAGCTAGCTCACACTAACTCAGCTTAGAGGGAACTCTGCATGGGAAGTGAGCCATGGCCAGTGAGCCATGGCCCCTATCCAAATGCTTTACAATGGAGTCAGGTCATGCCGATCTGTTCATCACACGTTGCAGAACCAAGTGAAGACCCTGTCAGGTGTCAGCCAGCCCCACAGTGCGTGAATGTGGAGAACTGAAGAACAATTTTGGTAGGGATGTGTGAGGAAATGAGCTCTCCTCCAATTTGGATTTGATGTGATGAAAAGACATTGCTGTGAGCTTGACAGGGTGAGGGGGAGAAACCTGGGCTGCTGATTGGGGATACTGGCAAGCATAGGATTAAGTTTATGCCCTCAAATGCCAATTCTGAAGGGCAGGCATCCGTGTTGTCCATGTACATTTGCCACAAACCCTACTCAGAGACCTGCTCTCTTGAAGTATGGGAAGGGCTGTCACTTAGAGGACGACAGGGAGCTCTTCCTGTTGGCAGCAGAGGAGAGGACTCATGACCAGGCACTTCTGTCCTCGCAGGTGCGGGAGAGCTTGTACCTGAATAAAACTTGGCCTTAAAGGTGCCACTGGACTGTTTTGGACCAGGGGGTTGGGGGGGGGGGCTCTGCAACTTACCTGGCTGCTTCTTGCTCTGTCTGAGGGCTGCTGAGAGCAGGGGGTTGGGCTTGTTGCATGTGCCCGCCCCCTGGGCTCTTTACTGCTGGAGCTCCGCTCCTGTGTGCTCCTGCAGGAAATGACCCCTGGACTGAGGGGGAGAAACTTGGGCTGCTGATTGGGGATACTGGCAAGCATAGGATTAAGTTTATGCCCTCAAATGCCAATTCTGAAGGGCAGGCATCCGTGTTGTCCATGTACATTTGCCACAAACCCTACTCAGAGACCTGCTCTCTTGAAGTATGGGAAGGGCTGTCACTTAGAGGACGACAGGGAGCTCTTCCTGTTGGCAGCAGAGGAGAGGACTCATGACCAGTGTTCCCTCTAAGCTGAGTTAGTGTGAGTTAGCTCACAGTTCCTTAGCCTCTGGCTCACACATTTTTGCCTTAGCTCAGGAAGGATGGCTCCAGAGCGAACTAATTTATGCAGCGGTCAAATTGCTTGCTCACAACTTTAATGCCAGCAGCTCACAAAGTAGAATATTTGCTCACAAGACCCCACAGCTTAGAGGGAGCATTGCTCATGATAATGGTTTTAAGTTAAGGGTGGGAAGGTACCAGTTGGATATTAGGGAAAACCTTTTTTACAGTAAGAGCTGTGCAACAGTGGAATCAGCTGCCTAGGGAGGTGGCGAGCTCCCCCTCCCTGGCAGTCTTTAAACAGCGGCTGGACAAACATTTGTCAGAGATGCTTTAGGCTGGTCCTGCACTGAGCAGGGGGTTGGACTAGATAGCCTGTGTGGCCCCTTCCGACTGTGATTCTATGATTCTATGGTGACATCATGAATGAATGTCCTCTAAAATGTCCTGTTGCAGACTGAGGGCCATGGCTTCCTTGATTGAGTCAATCCCTCTCATGTCGGGACTTCCTCTTTTCCTGCTGCGCCCAACTTTTCCTAGTCTTTTCCAGCGACTCTTGCCTTCTCATAATGTGACCTAAGTATGATAGCCTCAGTTTGCTCATTTTAGATTCTAGAGAGAATTCAGGCTTGATTTGACCTAGAACCCACTGCTTTTTTTGGGGGGGGTCCCACATTAGGGATCCTAAGTCCCCCCAGGGAGCGGGGAAATCCCCGCCCCAGAGGCCCGTTCCCTGGCGCTGCCGGATCGGGCCCCGGGGGGAACTCCACCCCGACGTGCGCATCACCCAGAAGTGACGATGGCACGCCGGGCACGCTGGGGGCGGGGCCATGGCCATACAAGGCAAAACGCTATGGTTTTCCCTTGTATGGCTGTGGCCCCGACCCCAGCGTGCCTGGCGTCCTCCCGTCACTTCTGGGTGATGTGTGTGCGGCACGCGCGCACGCACAAGATGCCGGCCGGGAGCCCCCCCTGCTCCCGGGGAAGATAGACTTGGCAACCCTATCCCACATAGATACCATCATAATATCCTGTCCTCCAGAGACCCAGAAACAGAACCCTGGCAGAGGGCTATGCTGGCATGGACTGAATTCCTTCTTAGGAACGAGGTGTGGGGCCTAGCTGAAACGGGCGGGAAGACAGCCTGCAGAAAGGATTACAGTTCTCCATCCACCCACCTCCCTGCCCATCAAAGACTTCCAAAATACGTGAATAACTACAGTCACTTCATTTGTGAACATGGCAAGACTTAATTGGCTCTTCTCAATTCATTGCGGAGGGGGAAAAAAAACCACAACCTGTAAAGCAAATTGACAGGCAATAATTCACATTAATTTCCAGCAAATGACACTCTCGCCCCTGTTGTGCTTAGGGAGCAAATGGAGCATAAAAATATGTATTGTGAGTTGAAAATCCCTGGCTCAAAGCTCAGCTTTCCGTTCAGCGGAGAGCCTTGGATGCACTCAATGTCAGTGAACTTCAGCTTCTCTGTCTGTGTTATAGGTGTAATGATACAGGCACAATTTACAGGACTGGTAGTCTGGAAAGATTACTGAGAAAATGGTTGCTTCCACATGGGTATTTAGATCTGCGTTGGCTGCCAAACAGCATGATGAGCATGCACATGAAGTTGTGATTTAATTGCTCACCCGGTCGTCTTCCTTTCTCTATCCTTGGTGAACTCTTTTCCAAACTTGCCTCTCTTTTCTCTTTTTGAGAATGGCACATTGGCAGGCAGTCTAGATGGGAAGATGCATATTCTAAGGAGCCATTTTCCTTCCCACCTTCCCTTGTGACTGCCCTGCCATGCCACCAGAGAGCTCCTTTCAGGGTTTAAAATTATCGGTCATCGCTAGATAACTACAGTGGTGTAACTAATGCTACCGTCTGCTGGCTCTTCTGAATTCCCAGTGTTCATTAAAAAAGAGCACATCTCTAGTCCTGTCTGCTATGGAGATCCATCTTTCCCCTTCTATCTCTGCAGCGAAAAGAGTTAGAGATTTACTTTAAAAAAATGAAAGTTGTAGGTTCAGAAAAATGAGTTGTTTGTGACAATAGGTCATTATAATGTTACTGCTCTCTAGCAATTGCAGGGTTTTTTTAAAGCCCCCCCCCCAGGACCTCCAGTGATGGAGACAAATGAGAGCATTGTTTGTGTGTAAGTGTGTGTGTGTTGGTTTGAGGCAAAAAAGGGCCAGGGGAAACCACTATGGCTGCGGTCACACACACTAAATGACCCACTTTTAATCCACTTTCAATGCACTTTCCAAATGGATTTTGCTAGTTCACACAGTAAAATCCACTTGGAAAGTGCACTGGAAGTGGATTGAAAGTGGATTATTCAGTGTGTGTGACCGCAGCCTATATGCGGTTCCTCCATTGCCCTTGAAAATGCCTCTGCATTTGTAGCAGCGACAACAGCTATTTAGAAATATGATGGTTTTGTTTTGTTTATAGCAATTTGAAAATTGCCATATAAATTCTATTATTATTATTGTTATTGACTCTTCTTTTTCTTGGAAACATCTTCTTTTTTTTGTGGAAAATACAAAAAAGGAAGGAGAGATGTTTCCAAGGGGAACTGAGCATCCGTTATCATCTGAAACCGCACTGCCGTAGAATAGATGTGGATCATGAAATCTTAGTGGGGGGAAAATTATTTCAAATTGGCTTGGGCCTGAGAACTGTCATGTAGCCGAGAGAGTGGTTGAAACACTGTAAACAGTCGATAATTATTATTAGCAATGTATCAAGTTGTGGGGAACTGTCTGGCAGGATCCCGTGGGGAATTTGGGCTGGATCCAGTGTTAATGATCTGGAAGAGAGCGTGAACTGTAATACTAGAAGGTCTAACCAGTTTCTTTCCATCACCAATTTCGCTCATTTAAGAAGCTTTATTGGCCACGGGGAAAACACACACACACAAGCGCTGACTCTCCGACGGCTGAATCCCCTGATGTCGAGTGGACACCCCCAGAGCAGGCGGTGAGTACCGAAAGGCCCGGTACTGTCCCCGAGTCAGGGCAGAACCCTGTGTGCGGGGCTGAAATCCCAGTCGAGTCTGTGCCTGATCCAGGCTGTAGTGAACCCCACTCTGACCCACAACCTTGTCTGCCCGTGGTGCCTGCACCGCTCCGCAGGTCCCAGCGTTCGCGGCAAATGCCGACTTATCTGAAGGACTATGAGTGTAAATACTGTTGGAATAACTGATGTACAAAGGTTGATTGCATGTTTGTAAATAATAAAACAATTGGGATGATGGCTTAACTTAGGGGGGAGGAATTGTAATGTATTGAAATGATTACATGAATCACCTCATAGGACTCCCATGTTAAGCTTCGAGCCAGACCAGGGCTCCTCTGAGCGAACTTCCTATTGGTCGCTTCGTAACAGCGACCAATCAGAACGATACCATTCCCTAGGAGGGAAAGACTCCCATTGGCCCTTATCCAAGCAATCTCATTGGTTGTTATTTGTAAATAGGCGTGGCTACATTAGCCTGGTTATGTTTAAAAGGAGCATAAGCTCCCACTGTTTTCTGTCCTGGTTTCTTACTGAGTTGAGTGCTTGTTCGTTACTTCCAATAAAGCTGAATCACTTGCTGAATCACTCTAAGAGTCCTTTGTTAGTGCGATCTAACAGAAGGGCTCCAAGGACCCACAAACAGGGGAGGTCTAACCAGCCTGGTGTAGTGGTTAGAGTATCAAGCTAGCATCTAGGAAACCCAGGTTCAGTCCCAACACTTTGCCATGGAAGCTTGCTGGGCGACTTGGGATTGGTCACTCTCTCTCAGTCTAGCCTACCTAACAGGTTTGTTCTGTGTTTGGAATGTAGAACCACCCACATCACCTGGATGACCAGGGAGGAAGAGCGATATGAAAATTTGGTGGAGTCTGATTTACACATCTCGAATTGAAGCCCAGTGATATATTTGCAGGGGGAAACCCAGAAGTCACAGAGGGTAGCTCTAGGAATTGCTGGAAACTCTATAATAAAACCCAGAAGTGATATAATGGCACATATGAAGCCAGGGGTTTTTTTTCATTTTTCCTGTTTTTCTTATTTTTAACCCCAAGCTGAAGATTTTCATGGCATAGAGGTAAACATCACCTGGTAATTAATATTCCTTTTTCGGCCACCTAATCATGGCCAACTTATGGTGACCCCCGTAGGGTTTTCAAGGTAAGAGACGTTCAGAGGTGGTTTGCCATTGTCTTCCTCTACGTAGCAACCCTGGTATTCTTTGGTGGCCTGTCATCACCACGGCCAACTTTATTAGCTTCTGAGATCTGACAAGATGAAGAACGTAACATAAAAAGGTCCTGGTTGGATCAGACCAATGGTCCATCTAGTCCAGCATCCTGTCTCATACAGTGGCCAGTCAGTTCTTCTGGATGGCCAACAACAGGGTAGAGAGGCCAAGACCTTCCCCTGATGTTGCCTCCTGGCTCTGGGATTCAGAGGATTGTGCCTCTGAGCATGGTGGTTCCTCTCAGTCATCATGGCTAGTAGTCATTGATAGACTTATCCTCCATGAATCTATCTAGTCCCCTTTTAAAGCTGTTGATTCCTGTGGCCATCACTACATCCTCTGGCAGTGAATTCCCCATTTTAATCACTCTTTGTGTAAAGACGTATTTTTGTCTGTCCTGAACCTACTGCTGATCAGCTTCGTTGGATGCCCTTGAGTTCTAGTATTTTGGGAGAGGAAGAAAAAGTTCTCTTGGTCAACTCTCTTCACCCCATACATAATTTTATAAAAAGCTCTAACATGTCCCACCCCCCGTAGTCGTCTCTTTTCTAAACTGAAAAGTCCAAGACTCTTTACCCTTTCCTTACAGGGAAAGTACTCCAACCTCCTAATCACATTGATTGTCCTCCTCTGTACTTTTCCCTGCTCTGTAAAGTGATCACAGTATTCCAAACTAGGCTGCGCCATAGATCTATACAGGGGCATTACAATATCAGCCATTTTATTCTCAATCCCTTTCCTAATAATCCCTAACATAGAGTTTGCCTTTTTTTAACGACTGCAGCACAGTGGGTTGACACTTTCATTGCACTATCCCTGAGGGTCTCTGCCCCAGATCTCTCTCTCTCTCTCTGCCTAGGAGGTGTGAGGATGGAAGTATTTCACTTGCCTCCATGTTTTGAGGCAGACATTTTGGATCTGACTCCACCTCCTGGGGCAGCCATTTTAGGATGGTGCTCACCAGTCTGTCTCAAAATTCCAAAAGTGCTTATAGGCTCAAAAGGTTGGGGACCCCTGCTCTCTGAAGCAGCTCCTGGGAACTATGTAGTCTGGAGATTAATTGTAATTAGGCAACCCACCCCCCCCCCAGTATTTTTTGGGTTCGAGTATATTGAACCTGAAATATGTTGGTATTTCTCGATATTCCCAAATCCCAAAACCAGTATGGTATTCAGATTTGGTAAATATTCAGGATTGCTGAATTTTTTCGGCTCCATTATACCCAGTTTGGTGTAGTGGTTAAGTGCGCGAACTCTAATCTGGGAGAACAGGGTTTGATTCCTCACTCCTCCACTCATAGCTGCTAGATGACCTTGAGCAAGCCGTAGTTCTGGCACAGCTGTTCTTGAAAAAGAGCAGTTTCTGTCAGAGCTCTCTCAGCCCCACCTACCTCACAGGGTGTCTGTTGTGGGGAGGGGGAAAGGAGATTGTAAGCCGCTCTGAGACTCTGAGTGAAGGGCGGGGTATAAATCCAATCTCCTCCTCCACCTTCTGGTTCCCGTAAGGTACAATGGGGAATTAGTCCTGGGGTATCTGGGGCTCCGTGGGGGCTGTTTTTTTGAGGTAGAGGCACCAAATTTACGGCATAGTTGCTGGTTCCTCTCTTCAACCCCCCAAATTTCAAAAAGATTGGACTGGGGGTCCAATTCTATCGGCCCCAGAAGAAGGTGCCCCCAAGGAGGGTAAAAAGGAATTTAAAAGTAACACGGTCCCTTTAAATGTCTTTTGCAAGCCGTGGCTTCACTCAGAAGAGTACTATCTGGCTCCCCTGAAAAATCCCAAATATTTTTGGGATTTTTCAGGCTCAGTCATATTGGATAGCTGGAAAAATACCCTGGCTGATATCCAGCTGAAAAAATACCCGATAAAATACTGGTAAGGTATTTTTCAGGTACTTCTTCGGCTCCATTTATATCAAATGCACACCCCTAATTGTAATTTCAGGAAAATTACTGTCCTGGGACCTGTTTTGTTCAACATCTTTATCAATGATTTGGATGATGGACTAGAGGGAATGTTTATTAAATTTGCAGATTATACTAAATCGGGAGGGGTAGCAAATACAGTTGAAGACAGAGTCAGAATACAGGGTGATCTTGACAGACTGGAAAACTGGGCTAAAACAAAGAAAATAAATTTCATTTGAGATAAATGTAAAGTTCTGCATTTTGGTAGGAAAAATCAAATACATAATTATAGGATGGGGGAGATTTGTCTTGGCAGTAGTATGTGTGAGAAGGATCTAGGGGTCTTAGTAGACCATACACGGAATATGAGTCAGCCGTGTGATGCGGTAGCTAAAAAGGCAAATGTGATTTTGGGCTGTATCAAAAGAAGTATAGTGTCCAGATTATGCGAAGGGATGGTATTGCTTTACTCTGCTCTGGTTAGACCTCACCTGGAGTATTGTGTTCAGTTTTGGGGACCACAATTTAAGGATATAGACTGTGTCCAAAAGAGGACAGTGAAGATGGTGAGGGGTCTGGTGTCCAAGTCCTATGAGGACAGGTTGAAGGAGCTAGGTATGTTTAGCCTGGAGAGGAGATGACTGAGGTGATATGATAACCATCTTCAAGTACTTGAAGGGATTTCCTATAGAGGATGGTGTGGAGTTGTTTTCTGTTGCCCCAGAAGGTTGGACCAGAACCAATGGGTTGAAATTAAATCAGAAAAGTTTTCAGCTAAACATTAGGAAGAACTTCCTGACAGTTAGAGCGGT
>NW_015170931.1:202688-218454 GCF_001447785.1 Gekko japonicus | reverse complement strand
CCCCCCCCAACCTATCTTTCCTATAAATTTTTCTTCCAGTATAACTTCCTATGACTAGGAATTGTAGTTTTTTTCTGCCACTTGAATTGCATTGAAAGACAAAGAAAACAGCCATTGATCCCACTGATCTATTAAATTCTGAGCATGTTCCAACAGCAGCTGTGGGCTGGCTACCCTTGAGATGATGAACGCTACCCATGATGCCGTTGCAAATGCACTGAGAAAACTTATTGCTTTAAATTTCAAACCAATCATCAATGCACATATGTGGACTGGTCAGCTCAAGAACAAATTGGGCATTGCATCCAGAGGAGGTTCCATTTTCCAGCACCTTATTTGCAAGGATCCACAGCATCACGACTTAGTATGGACAAAATTTGCAAAGCTGACTGTGGTCAGAATTGGCAGGGGGTGTGGTGGGGGGGCATCATGCAAGAAACTGGAGAACAGGGACCTATAAAGGAAAGAAGCTGGAACGAAATCTGCAGAGACAATCTCTGAGCTTGGTCAGCCAGCAATAATCAAGGTCATTACAGAACATGCAGAGAGTGTCAAGTGGATCCCTAGTATTTATAGCCGTACAAGCAGGGCGAGGGTAAGGCGGCAATTGGCTTTCTGCTTTATGAGGTCTATATAGCACTGACAGGCAATGGAAGAGGAGGGCGAGACCGAATTTTCAAAAATTACTGCCGAAGCAGAACAATGTGGTAGAAAAGGAGTAAATTATTCTGACCCACATAGGCCGGGGCTGGGTTTGAAACAGTGCAGTCCTAAGCAAGAGTTGCACCCTTCTAACATCATTGAAATAAATAGTAACTCCGCTTAGGGTTACATTGGAAAACTAAGATTCCCACCAGTACTTACTCTGGCAGTATTAATCAGCGGCAGTTGACACAGGGATCAACATGACATAGAGCGGTGGTCTTCCCCCCTCTTAGTACTTGGCAATGTTCTCTCTAAGCTGTGGAGTCCTGTGAGCAAAAATTCTACTCTGTGAGCCACTGGCATTAAAGTTGTGAGCCAGCAATTTGGCTACTGCGTAAATCAGTTTGCTCTGGAGCCCTCCTTCCTGAGCTAAGACAAAAATGTGTGAGCCAGAGGCTAAAAAACTGTGAGCTGGCTCACACTAACTCAGCTTAGAGGGAACACTGGAAGGGAGACCACCAAGGAGGTCCAGGGTCTCTATGCCGATGCAGGCAGTGGCAAACCGCCTCTGAACATCTCTTGCCTTGAAAACCCTACAGGGTTGCCATAAGTTGGCTGTGGCTTGATGGTAAAAGGTGGGGAGCGTGGATCAACAACAACTAAACACACACACACACACTTATGCAGCTGCTGTTCCCATGTTACACACACCCAGGGCTTTTTATTTATTTATTTTTAAAAAAGAGGAGCTGGAAGTCTCAAGAGGGAAATGGAGTTTGGCTGCGAGAGTTGGACTATAAGGAAGGCGGAGCACCAAAGAATAGATTCTTTTGAACTATGGTGCTGGAGAAGACTCTTGAGAGCAATGTTCCCTCTAAGCTGTGGAGCCCTGTGAGCAAAAATTCTACTTTGTGAGCTACTGGCATTAAAGTTGTGAGCGAGCAGTTTGGCTACTGCATAAATGAGTCTGCTCTGGAGCCATCCTTCCTGAGCGAAGGCAAAAATGTGTGAGCCAGAGGCTAAAAAACTGTGAGCTAGCTCACACTAACTCAGCTTAGAGGGAACATTGCTTGAGAGTCCCTTGGACTGCAAAAAGATCAAATCACTTCAGAGGACGGCGGAAGACAGGAAGGCCTGGCGGGAGATGGTCCATGGGGTCGCGAAGAGTCGGACTCAACTGTGCGACTGAACAACAAAAATACCGAAAACTCACTTTTAAACATTTTAAAAAGAATTTTGTCAAAGAGGTACCGGACGTTTGTTCTGGTGCATTCCCCTAGAAAAAACAGCTGAGCGGTGGGGAGCAAGCTGTTTTTCTGGGCTCTTTGCAAACTCCAGTTAAAAAAACTGCAGTCCCTTCCAATGGGATTTGCAGGGCCACGAACCACGCAAAATAGTTTAGTTTGTGAACGAGCCTCCCAGTTCAGTTCGTGGTTCAGTTCGTGGTTCAGCCACGACCCACGAACTGAACCAAAATGCATTTTCCTGGTTTGTGCCTATCCCTACTTCTATAAACATTCCTCCAATGTTTTTTTTATTGTACAGTAAGTACACAAACAGGGGCTGTGGTGGCTCAGTGGTTAAGATGCTGAACTGCAGACCGGAAGGTCAGTAGTTCACCAGTTCGCATGACCATGGATAAGTCTTCAGACAGTGCTGGCTCTTCAGCTTGGAAATGAAGATGAGCACCGCCCCCTAGAATTGGATTCGACTGGCTTTCGAGCAAGGGAAACCTTTACCTTTAAGTGCACAAGCAGAAAGCTCACTGTGGAAAAGACAGAGCAAGAGTCCAGTAGCACCTTCAAGACTAACAAAATATATGGCAGGGTAAGAGCTTTCCTGAGTCACTGCTCACTTTTCCCCCTAGGAAACAAGTTCCCCTAGAAAAAAGGCCCTGCACACACCCATTCAGCTACACGAGGCTTGCTGATATAAAAAAACAGAGAAAGGGAATTATCTCTCAATTCCTACAAGGAATCTGATCTTGCGTCCACCTTCGTAAGAGAGTTTTCCTCGGGACCAGAAACTCAAAAGGATGCTCCTTTTGCCCCACAAGGAATTGCCTTCTCCACATCATGCTCTGATATTACAAAAGGTGAACAAACCTCAGCACCATCTGGAAAAACAAAAGTCTCTTTGGTTGCCTGTTACTTCCCTACTAGACATCTAATTCACTTGAAAGGCTTCAGCAAGGAGGAGGCTTTTTATGGGTTTCCCCTTCAGGTTACCTAGCAAATTTCTCAAGGGTTAAAGGGAAGGGATGGGGTGGGGGGGGGGAAGAGTTTGACCTGCCTTGGTTAGGCTAATTGCCAAATTGTCTCTCTGTCCCCCCGGCTTCCCTGTTGTCTAGCTAATTGGATGGACCCGCGCTGGCTGCGAGGCAGCTCGGAATGAGACAGGCAGGTCATGGCAGCGAGGAAGCCTGGGTCATAAATAAATTGAAGTGGCACCGTCTCACTCGGTCATAAAATGCCAGAGGGAAGCTTTTGCCGAGAGGGGCCTGATATGAGCATCACGTGCCGAGCATGGGAGAGGCAGCCCCAAAACAGGCCCAGTCAGTGACGGGGTGGCCAGCAGGCCTGGAGGAAAACGGTCCTGCCCCCTTAATAGAAGTTTAATAGGATATTATTTTCTCTGACTGGGATAGCCCAGGCTATCCAGATCTAGATGGGAGGCACTTTCCACCACCATGTACTAGGGTTACCAGGTCCCTTCTGGCAACTGGCAGAGGATGGGTGGGGGGTAGAAAGGGGAAGGCCTAGACCTTGTTTGCTGGTGTTGCACAGGAAGTGACATCATCATACCAGCGATGTCTGGGTAATTCTCTGGTATTTGGGCAAAATCTCTATGGTAAAACTGGCTTCTACCATAGAGGTTTTGCCCAAATATCAGAGCGTTACCCAAACAGGAATTGCCCTCCATCTCAGTGCAACACTTCCTGTGCAACACTGTGCAACACTGGCCATGAAGCCTAGGCCTTGTCCTTTCTCCTGGTAAGTCCTTCTTATTGGCCAGCTGATTGGCAGATGGGGGTAGGGCCCAGCGATGGGGGATGCTAGCAACTCTTTCTGAAAACCAGGTGCATGTGACAGAAGAAAAAGAAAAAGAAGATGAGGAGGAGGAGGAGAAAGAGGAGGAGATTGGATTATACCCTGCCCTTCTCTACCCAAAGGAGTCTCAGGGCTGCTTACAATCTACTTTCCCCTCCCCACAACAGACACCCTGTGAGGTAGGTGGGACTGAGAGAGCTCTTTTGAGAACTGCTGCTGAGAGAACAGCTCTGAAAGAAGTTGTCACTGACCCAAGGTCACACCAGCAGCTGCATGTGGAGGAGTGGGGAATCAAACTTGGTTCTCCCAGATTAGAGTCCACACTCCTAACCACGACACCAAACAGGAATTGCCCTGCATCTCAGCTTCCGTCCGTCCGTCCATCCATCCATCCATCCATCCATCCATCCATCCATCTCTATGAACAGAATGCTGGTTGAAGTCAGCCTTGGTCTGCTCCGGCCAGGCTATTTATACTGTCTACTATTTATATCTGCTACATAGAGAAGCTCTTGAAACATGTGAGTTTGTGTCCTGCGATGTGTGAAGCAGCTGCAGAACAAAAAGCGATGCTCTCTCCCATTGTGCATGCAAAGCATCCCAGGTGCGTTCCCACCCCCACCCCCCTTTCGCTTCATGTCAGACGAGTCATGATGGAGGCCCCACCAGTATATGGAGGAGGCTCGGTGCAATTACCTCTGTAGATGATTGTATTTCCCCCCCCCCCACTTGCAGTGTTTCTGACCTATTTTTTCACCGGCACGATACAAAAAAGAAAAAAGGAGAGGGGAAAAAAAAAGAATTGAAAGATGGATGCTTCTTTCAAGTTTTGATTCAAGACTATGATATCAAGAGGAAAAGAAAAAAAAGGGGGGAAGGCTGATATTTTGCTTCTTGCAGGTCATTATTAATTGACTTCATTTAGACCCACTTTCCTTCCCAGTGGGGACCCAAAACAGCTTATATTGCTCTCCCCTCCTCCATTGTATCCTCACAACAACCCTGTGAGGCAGGTCAGGCTGAGAGTGTGTGGCTGCCCCAAGGTCACCCAGCAAGCTTCCAAGGCAGAGTGGGGATTTGAACCTGGGTCTCTCAGATACTACTCCAAAACTCTAACCACCACACGACATTTGCTCTCATGATCCATGGCTTTAAACACATATTAGATAGATCAGTGGAGGATAAGTCTATCAGTGTCTACTAGCCATTGTGACTAGCCATGGATAGCCTCCACATTCAGAGGCAGTCAGCTTTGGAATCTCAGATGCCAGGAGGCAACATCAGGGGAAGGCCTTGGCTTCTCTGTTACCCAAATACACAGTCTCCTAATTAGTTGGGGGAATTAGCTTTAAGGAGACGGGGGTGGTGGTGGTACCTGGGATCAAGGCTCCCTCTAAGCTGTGGAGTCTTGTGAGCAAAAATTCTACTTTCTGAGCTACTGGCATTAAAGTTGTGAGCGAGTGATTTGGCTACTGCATAAATTAGTTTCCTCTGGAGCCATCCTTCCTGAGCTAGGACAAAAATGTGTGAGCCAGAGGCTAAAAAAGGGTGAGCTAGCTCAGACTAACTCAGCTTAGAGGGAACACTGCCTGGGATTCTCCATCTATGTTTATGGGGATTTTTCCCTTAAGAGAACTCTCAAATAAACCTGGCAAGTCTTCAACTGGAAAGGTTTTTATTAAAAAGAAATAGAAATTAGCAAAACACACACATATACACACTGAAAACACATACAAGAGCTAAGAGGAAATCAGGGAGGAAAGAGGGAAAGCTTTTTTTGGGGGGGAGGGTAATATCAACCAATCTTGCAGAGGTCCAGGAAGCAGCAGCAAAACGGCCAGCATTTCACAAAGAGAAGAGAACCCACGGAGTGGGGATGTGGCCAAGAACACACGCATACTGCTATGGAGCAGAGTGCTACGATTATAGGGGGAAATGCTCCCTCAGGCACGCTGACATATTCACCCCTAAAACAATAACTTAATGGGTATTTCGGAGGTGAACAATGATTTAACCCCCATAGGGTTTTCGAGGCAACTGGTGAACAGAGGTAATTTGCCATTGTCTACTTCTTCGTAGCAACCCTGGGCTTCGCTGGTGGTCTGCCATCCAGGTATGCATGGTGGCTGACCCTGCTTAGCTTCCAAAATCCGATGAAAGCGGGCTACCTAGGGCCATCTGGGTCAGAAGTTAGGGGAGGGTCAGCTAAATACTTCCAGTGGAATTATCCAATATTTGCAAAGTGGTGGACCTTTGCAGGTGACAGACATGCAGAGGGAGGAGTGGGAATCTTCTGTGAGACTCTGCCGGCAAACCGTGTACATTCATTTCATGATCTTCATGGTCCTCTGCAGACATTATGCTGCTGTTCCATTCACAGGAGTCTGACGGCTGCACATTTTTGTAGCACAATTCGCGCATCCATCATTTTGTGTGAATAGGGCAATGTGTGGAGTCCCTGTCTGGAAAAGCCGCAAGTTGCTTTACTCACCCAATATAGCAATTGTATTACATGCTTTGGAAATGACTGGCTGGTGGGCACCTGGTTGGTGTGAATAGAATGCCAAAGTAACGTCTGTAGATTTCATTCTGACATCATGTAGAAGGAGGAGGAGGAGATTGGATTTGTACCTTCACTACCCAAAGGGGTCTCAGAGTGGCTTACAATCTCCTTTCCTTTCCCCTCCAAACAACAGACACCCTCTGAAGTCGGTGGGGCTCAGAGAGCTCTATTGAGAACTGCTTGTGAGAGAACAGCTCTGAAAGAACTTGTGACTGACCCAGGGTCACACCAGCAGCTGCATGTGGAGGAGTGGGGAATCAAACCCAGTTCTCCCAGATTAGAGTCCGCGCTCCTTACCGCTACACCAAACTGGCTGTACAGACACAGGTACCCATCGGGGACTACTTGCAGAGTGGCAACTGGATGCAAGAAGCCTGCAAGTAGCCTGGAAGAGGGCTTGACACCATAACCCCCCATGGGTCCATTTCACGCAGATTGTCAGCATTTGGATGTTGCATGCTCTGGCTGTTCCCTCCCTCCTCCTGGGAGGTTGAGGGGGAGAAGCCTCAACCAGTTCTTTACTAGACTCTCTCAATCACACAGTAGAGGGTTGCCTTTCTCTCCTGTTCAATTGAAAGAGACTGATAAAACAAGTTGTGACATGGCAGCAGCAAGAGAACTGGAAAAGGAAGCAGGAAACAGCCATGGCCTTGTGGGGCCCTCTGAGGGCCTGATCTGGCCCATGGGCCAT
Source organism: Gekko japonicus (assembly GCF_001447785.1). NCBI lineage: Eukaryota > Metazoa > Chordata > Lepidosauria > Squamata > Gekkonidae > Gekko > Gekko japonicus. Next base: position 211,505 of record NW_015170931.1, on the reverse strand, counting down.
ATGTTTGACACCCCTGGCATAAGCTTTCCTGGGTTCACCTCATTGTGAAGGGGGCAGCATGAGTTCTCGGCATTTATTCCAGTCAAGTTATAAGCCCCAGAATTCTTAGTGGAAGTTGTGGTGACTAAAACTCGTATAAAATCTGTATATGTTTGCAGCATCGAGTAAGACAAGCACCTATTGGATGGTGCCTGTAACATCCCTGTGCAGGGTTGCCATCCCCCAGGTGGAACCTGGAAATCTCCTGTAATTACAAGAGATCTCCAGAGGAAAGAGATCAGTTCCCCTGGAGAAAATGGCTGCCTTGGAGGGTGGATTCTATGTAAATATACTCTACTGAGGTCCTTCCCCTCACCAAACCCCGCCCTCTCCAGGCTCCACCCCCAATCTCCAGATATTTTCCAATCTGGAGCTGGTAACCCTATCCTGGTGAAGTGTCAAACGCCTCTCCTCTATGCCATGTTGAATGCAGAAAGGGGTAACTAAAATCATTAAAGGGATGAAACACATGGGCCCCGGTCACACGAAAGGTTTTGGGCCGGGAGAGGGATGGATCGGGGGCGCAGCAAACAGGCGCGATCCCACCGCAACATCTGGGAAGTGTTGCGCATCCGGCCCCGATCCGGCCCTTCCGCCCGAAAAGCCGCAGCAAAACTAAACCACCTACCGAGGTGGACCTTTCAGCACGGCCGCGTCAAGCCCGGCCGTGGGATCGCCGGCGCATCTTTCTGCTGGCGCATCCCATGGTCCTGGCTGAACTGCGCGTGCTCACCCCTTGCCCGTTCCCCCCCCCCCCCGTGTGGCAGGGACCCTTCTCTCTGAATAAAGGTTAAAGAGGTTAGGGCTCATTACCTTGGAGAAATGACAACTGAGGGGTGATATGATAGAGGTTTATAAAATTATGCATGGCCTAAAGAAGGTGAAGAAAGAAGTATTTTTTCTCCCTTTCTCCCAATACAAGAACTTGTGGGCACTCAATGAAATTAATGGGCAGTAGGCGTAGAACAGATCAAAGGAAGTACTTCTTCACCCGAAGAGTAATTAAGACATGGAATTCACTGCCACAGGAAGTGGTGGTGGCTACAAGCATGGACAGCTTCAAGAGGGGATTGAATATGGAGCAGAGATCCATCAGTGGCTATCAGCCACAAGGTATAGATGGAACGCTCTATCTGGGGCAGTGATGCTCTGTATTTTTGGTGGTTGGGGGTGGGGGGGATCAGTGAGAGCGCTTCTGGAGTTCTGGTGCCACTGGTGGACCTCCTGATGGCACCTAGGTTTTGGCCACTGAGTGACACAGAGTGTTGGACTGGGTGGGCCATTGGCCTGATCCATCATGGCTTCTCTGATGTTCTTGTGAACCATCTCTCTCCATACATATGCATGTATGTTCTTATGAACCGTCTTTCTCCATACGTATGTACACAAGTCACATCTGATTTATGGTGACCCTAGCAAGGGGCTTTTGTAGGGCTGTCAATCTGGGTTTGGAAATTCCTGGGGATTTGGGGGGTGGAACCTAGGGAGGGCAGGTTCAGGGGAGGGGGAAAGGGTTTCAGCAGGGTGTGATACCATAGAGACCAACTTCCAGAGGAGCAATTTTCTCCAGGGGAACTGATCTCTGTTGTCTGAAGACCAGTCGCAATTCCGGAAGGTCTCCAACTACCACTTGGAGTTCGTTAAACCTACTTTCCAGGCAAGTGGGAAGCAGAGGTGTTTTGCCATTGCCTTCTTCTACACAGTCTTCCGTTGTGGTCTCCCATCCCAATAACGACCCTTTTTAATATCTGAGATTGGCCAGAATCAGGCTATACCATGCTGCCTTCCCTCCCAACTATCTCCATTTGTTCTTGCTGTCAAGTCATAGTTAGTTTATGGCAACCCTGTAGACGTTTCAAGGCAAGAGACGTTCAGAGGTGGCTTGCCATTGCCTGCCTCTGCATCATAACCCTGGTATTCCTTGGTGGTTGTAGTGTATTCAAAGCTGCCTTGAATGCATGATATGTTGTGAAACACCTAATTGAAGTGTAATGTAAAGCTTCGTCCTGGGCTAGGATCCAAATCCATCCAATCATGTTACTAGCCCAGGAAGCACCTAACCAATCACTTTCAAGCAAGCTCCCTGAGCGGGAACGTCCGTGAGTGGTCCTTATGTGAACAACCTTATTGGTTGGTATTTGTACAGTGGGTGTGGCTACATTAGCCGGGAATGTTTAAAAGCAGGACAGCTGCAATCTAAAGTCTGTTCTGGCTATCAGATGTTGATCCGTGTTGGAGTTGTGTTCGAGTTGAAGAATAAAGTTGTGTTCTTGCTGAATCACTGTCCGACTGCTTTGTTAAGCGAGCGACTTAACAGTGGTCTTCCATCCAAATACTAGCCAGGGCTGACCTTGGTTAGCTTTCGAGATCTGATGAGATTGGGCTATATGTATATTTTTTTAAGCATGTGGTGGCTTGATTTAATTTGGTCATGGTACACTCACTCTTTACATTGCTCGAACTGCTGATCTCTCCCAGTAAAAAAACAAAAGCCGACTTTCTCGGGAACGCTTGTCCACTGGTGGTGAAGGGAAAGCCAGTCCCCTTTCAATCATGTGATGGGGATGTGGCTTCCACTGCAGCTGTTCAGCACCAGCCAAGCATTGGTAGAAAGCCCTTTTTGCTCGGGAAGATGTTCCCTCCAGAACCAAGCCTAAGAAAGCCAAACAATGGTTTCGCGCCTGGAGAGAAGCAAAATGATATCTATCGACAGGGAACGGCTTGCTTGTTGCCAGGGTTCCGTACAGGAGAGACCTGGATGCTTCCGTTCAATTTCCTGAATCTGTAAATGAAGGCTTACGGTACATTGTTTGCTAGAAATTACCCAAAGCTCGGCTCGTCTGCCATGCAGCGCGAGAACCCCTGTTGCAATCAATAGGCTTGCCATGGTCTCTGCTTGTCCACTGGCTATTATTTTCCTGGCTTGTATTTTGCTTAACAGTTCCCGCTGCATCGATACATTCCAAGTGCTCCTAGGCCTAATTGTAGTTGCAGTAATCAGATTCTTGTGTGTGTTGTCATCGAGGGGGTCTACCAACTCTTGCTGGCAAGGTTACTCAGTCCCGTGTTATGAGAGAGAAAGGGATCGGCAGCCGTGAACCACTTCAGTTTGATGGCACATTGTTCTGTTCAATGTGACGCCCACACACGCGCTGTTCACAGCCCCTCTGCTCAGTTACTGCGCATTATGCCTGAGCATAAAGACCAGGGTGGACCCACGAGGGTGGATTTAATAGGCTTATTTAATTATTGTGGGATTCAGAGGGTATATTTAAGAGCAATTGAGCATGAGACATGAAGCAACACAAAGGGAAAGAAATGTCAACACGATGTTGCCCACTCAGTTCTGGGCCGTTCTCAAGTGTGCTGTATACATGCAACAAGATGTGTCATGTTTCAGGTTTGAGAAACACATTGATGGTTTCAGGTGGCTAGCCATATCAGTTTATAGTAGTAGAACAAACCTTGAGTCCAATAGAACCTTAAAGTCCAATAACATTTTCCTGGGTATAAGCTTTTGGTGTTGTGGTTAAGTGCATAGACGCTAATCTGGGAGAACCGGGTTTGATTCCCCACTCCTCCACTTGCACCTGCTGGATGACCTTGGGCAAGCCATAGTTCTGCCAGAGCTGTTCTTGAAAGAGCAGTTCTCGAGAGAGCTCTTTCAGCCCCACCCACAGGATGTCTGTTGCGGGGAGGGGAAGGGAAAGGAGATTGTAAACCGCTCAGAGACTCCTTCTGGTAGTGAAGGGCGGGGTATAAATCCTATCTCTTCTTCTCCTTCTTCTACATTGACTGATTGCTTAAGAATGCTAAAAGCTAAACCAAACAATAAATGTGTGAAACATAAAGCCCTGCCTTTAGGGTAGATGGCAATGGGTGACAGGGCGTTTTCAGTGGTGGCACCTTGCCTTTGGAATTCTCTCCCCTTAGAGGCTCTTGCCTACATTTCTCTTCACCCAGGCTTTCAAGTAAGGTGTTTTATTTCATCAGTATATGTAACCTGTAACTAAAATCAGCCACTGTACTAGAGAACTGGAGAGTAGCATATGTTACACCCAGGGCTCTTTTTGTAGAAAAAGCCCAGCAGGAACTCATTAGCATAATAGGCCACACCCAACACCAGAAACTCATTAGCATATTAGGCCATGCCCCTGCCAGCACAGCTCATTAGCACATTAGGATGCACCCCCATGTTACCAGAAGTGTGGTTATCTAGCCACACCCACCTTTTGCTTGTCATTCTGTTTACCTTTTTTGTTGTCAAAACCCAGGGCTTTTTTTGTAGCAGGAACTCCTTTGCATGTTAGGCCACACACCCCTAATGTAGCCAATCCTAATGAGTGTCTGCTGTTGGGTGTGGCCTATTATGCTAATGAGTTCCTGCTGGGCATGGCCAACTTGGGAGCCAGCCAGAACTCCATTCCTGTGTGTTCCTGCCCCAAAATAGCCCTGGTTACACCGATTTTTAAACAGAGGTCAAGAGGGGAGCAAGGGAATTACAGGCCAGTTGACAAATTAGTATGAACTGTAATCAAAGGTAGAATTTTTAGGAGAAAAGCCTGCTGAGGGAATATCAGAACGGCTTCTGCAAAGGGAAGTCCTGCCACATCAACCTTCTGGAGGTCTTTGAGAAATTGAACAAACATGTTGATAACTGTAGTGTGGTGTAGTGGATAGGAGGGTGGAGAACTGGGTTTGGGAGAACCGGGTTTGATTCCCCACTCCTCCACATGCATCTGCTGGAGTGACCTTGGGCCAGTCACAGTTCTCTGAGAGCTGTCCTCTGAAGAGCATTTCTCAGTCAGAGCTCTCTCAGCCCCACCTACCTGTTGTGAGGAGGAGAAGGGAAAGGAGATTGTAAGCCACTCTGAGACTCCAAGTGAAGGGCGGGGTATAAATCCAATCTCTTCTTCTTCTTTAGATACTTGGATTTTCAAAAGGCTTTTGACAAAGCACTTCACCACAGACTCCTGAGTAAGCTTAGCTGTCATGAGATAAGAGCCAGTTTGGTGTAGTGGTTAAGTGTGCGGACTCTAATCTGGGAGAACCGGGGTTGATTCCCCACTCCTCCACTTGCACCTGGCTGGATGACCTTGGGCAAGCCATAGTTCTGGCACAGCTGTTCTTGAAAAAAGAGCAGTTTCTGTCAGAGCTTTCTCAGCCCCACCCACCTCACAGGGTGTCTGTTGTGGGGAGGGGAAGGGAAAGGAGTTTGTAAGCCGCTCTGAGACTCCGAGTGAAGGGCGGGGTATAAATCCAATCTCCTCCTTCTCCTTTTCTTCTTCTTGCCATTGACAGCCCCATCCTCTGTGAATTTGTCCACTCCCCTTTTAAAGCCGTCCAAGTTGGCAGCCATCACCATATCCTGTGTCAACGAGCTCCACAATTTAATTGTGTGTTGTGTAATGAAATACTTCCTTTTGTCTGTCCTGAATCTCTCACCCATCAGCTTCACTGGATAAATAAACAAACATGGCTGCCCCATTGGCTTTCTCCGTAAGTTAGGCTTCTCAAACTGGGGTTCTATCCTCACACAGCCACAAAGATGTATGTCAGGTCATTCATGTATGAAAAGAGTTGATCCAGTGTTTAAAGAACATAAGAAGCGCCATGCTGGGTCAAACCAAAGGCCCATTAAGTCCAGCATTCTGTTCTCACAGTGGCCAACCAGCTGCCTCTAGGAAGCCCACAAGCAAGATGGCTGCAACGGCCTCCTCTCACCCATGCTCCCCAGGAACTGATACAAAGAGGCACAATGCCTCTGGTACTGGAGGGTACCAGTCCGTCAGTATCACCATCATATTCATTCATTTATTTAAAGGATTCTGAATGTGGCGGTTCCCCTCAGCCATTGATTAGACTTATCCTCCATGAATCTATCTAATCCCCCTTTAAAGCTGTTTATTCCTGTGGCCATCACTACATCCTCTGACAGTGAATATCACATTTTAATCACTGTTTTAAAAAGTATTTCCTTTTGTCCATCCTGAACCTACTGCCTATCAGCTTCATTGGATGTTCTTGAGTTCTAGTGTTTTGGGAGAGGGAGAAAAAGTTCTCTTTGTCAACTCTCTCTACCCCATGAATAATTTTATAAACCTCTATCATGTCACCCCTTAGTTGTCTGTTTTCTAAAGTGAAAAGTCCCAGCCTTTTCTCATAGGGAAGGTGCTCCATCTCTTGGTTGCCATCTTTTTCCAGCTCTGCAGTGTCCTTTTTGAGATATAGTGACCAGAACTGTAAACAGTATTGCAAACTAGGCCACGCCATAGCTCTATACAGGGGCATTACAACATTGGCCGTTTTATTCTGTCCCTTTCCTAATATTCCATAGAGTTTGCCTTTTTCACTGCGGCAGCACACTGGGTTGACACTTTCATTGAGCCATCTGCTACAACCCCAAGAACTTTCCCCCTCTTGGTCTGAGCAAACTTAGATTTCCCAGGTTGGAGTTAGTATCCCTAGTCAGAAAAGGTAGTTATGGACCAGTTGATTCACTCAGTGGCTTAGTTCAGACATAAGAGCTCTTTCCTGTCATTATAAGGGGGAGGGGTCGTGCTGTGCATGATACACTCAAAATGCATGGCTGCCATTTGGTGTGGATAAGACAATGCAGGGGTCATTTCCTGCGGGAGCGCACAGGAGCGGAGCTCCGGCAGTAAGGAGCCCAGGGGGCGGGCACAAGCAACAAGCCCCACCCCCTGCTCCCCACAGCCCTCAGTCGGGCCATGAGGAGCAAGAAGCAGCCAGGTAAGTCGGAGAACCCTCCCGGCCCACCTTCAGGTACAAGCTCTCCCTCCTCTGTGAGGACAGATCTGCACGTCCCCCCTCCCCAACAGCTAGCAGTCCAAAACAGTCCAGTGGAGCCTGAGCGGCGGGTGTTGCCTTCTGACACACTTCCGGTGATGTCAGGGGGTGTGGCATATGCAAATAAATTATGCAAATAAGTTATGCTAATAAGTTATGCTAATGAGCTCCTGCACCTCTTTTTCTACGAAATGACCCCTGGGACAATGTATGTAATTTCCAGCTTTGATACATATGATCAGTAGTCCAGGTTATTTGATGGTAGGAGCTCACGTATACCAAAGCTGGAAAAGACATTACCCTGTTCATGCAAAAGGGTCACCATGGGTATCTTTAATGCATCGGTTGGGTGGAAACCTGAGGCAGCATGAAGAGGATGCTGGAAAAGACCAGAGGGAAAGGAACGAAGCATCGAGGAAATACTTCTGTGGATTCAAGCTGACAACGAACCAGTTCTGGTCTGCCCTGGAGAATTACACCCTGCTGTTGGGGTCTGAAATGCTAGCAGACCTTAAAAGTTGACCCAGCAAATATTTGCTTTCTATTGTTTACCACTGGACCCCCATCTATCTAACAATCACGTTTTTATCCCACTGTGTCTCCAAGGAGCTGAGAGCAGCATATCTGATTCTCCAGCTTATCCTCGTAACAGCTGTGTAAGGTCAGTAAATTGAGAGAGAGAGAGAGAGACAGAGACAGAGAGAGACAGAGACAGGGAGAGACAGAGAGAGAGAGAGAGGTCCAAGATCAAACTTCAAGGCTGGGTGAGGATTTGAACTCAGGTCACCAAAGTTCTGGTCTGGTGGCAGGTTCAGACATGCCTGAGGATTCGGGGGTGGAGACTGGGAGAGTAGGGTTTAGGGAGGGGAGCCTAGCTATTTGGAATATACTCATAGACTTCATGTCATTTTGAATCTTGCCAGAGCTGGGCTGGCATCACTAAGGAAAGCGGCCTGATGAAGCCCTAAGAAATGGCCAAGCAACCTAGGTGTGCCGTCGTCGCTCCTTTGGCTCACGCTACGGCTAGTCTGGAGCCCCTGCCGTCTACTGCATGCTTTCTCTTGGAAACTCTTCTCTGCATCACGAGTCGGTGACGGCATCATCCTAAAGAGATACTCTTGTACTTTCAAGGACTGTCGGGTCCCTGTTCAACTGGTGCAGATGTCATTTATGCATGTTGGCCAAACCATCTGTTGTATTATCTGTGGTTGTAAACCCTCTGGAGGTTGGCAAGTCTAGGTGATACTCCAGCTTCTACAGCACTCTGGCTCCAGGGGCTCCATCAGACTCAACCCATTGTCAACCCCTTTGTTGAAGCCAGGGATGTAGAATCCCCAAATCTGGCTTGGGGAATTCCTGGGTAATTCGGGGTGAAGCCTGGGGGAGGGGGGCAGTTGAGGAGGGGAGGGAGCCCAGCGGGGGTGCCATACCATAGAGCCTGCCCTCTGAAGCAGCCATGTCCTCCAGGGGAGTGAATCTCTAATCGGGAGCAGTGTTCCCTCTAAGCTGAGTTAGTGTGAGCTAGCTCATAGTTTTTTAGACTCCGGCTCACACATTTTTTGTCTTATTGCAGGAAGGATGGCTCCAGTGCAAACTAATTCATGCAGCAGCCAAATCGCTCGCTCACAGCTTTAACGCCAGGAGCGCACGAAGCAGAATTTTTTGCTCACCAGACTCCACAGCTTAGAGGGAGCACTGATCTGGAGATCAGTTATGATTCCAGGACCACTGCAGGCACCACCTGGGAGTTGGTAACCCAGCAGTAAAGAGCTCAGGGGGCGGGCACATGCAACAAGCCCCACCCCCTGCTCCCAGCAGCCCTCAGTCAGAGCAAGAAGCAGCCAGGTAAGCTGCAGAGCCCCCCCCCCCAAGCTAGCAGTCCAAAACAGTCCAGTGGTACCTGTAAGGCCAAGGTTTATTCAGGTACAAGCTCTCCCTCCTCTGGGAGGGCAGATCTGCACGCCCCCC
>NW_015170931.1:173122-202405 GCF_001447785.1 Gekko japonicus | reverse complement strand
CTCGGGGGGGAAAGCTCCGCGCCCCCCCCCCCCATAGCTAGCAATCCAAAACAGTCCAGTGGAGCCTGAGCAGTGAGTGTTGCCTTCTGACACACTTCTGGTGATGTCAGGGGGTGTGGCATAGGCAAATAGGTTATGCTAATGAGTTATGCTAATGAGCTCCTGCACCTCTTTTTCTACGAAATGACCCTAAAGGGGTTGCTACTGCAGAGCACCCTGTAGTGCAGGGGATTTTCATCTGGCCTGATGCTGGAAAGACAGGCAGGCCCATTTCTTTGTCTTAGTTGAAGTCCCAAGTAATAGGACCATTACTTAGGGCTGCCAGCCTCCAGGTGGGGCCTGGGGATCTCATGAAATTACAGCTCATCTCCGGACTACGGAGATCAGTTCCCCTGGAGAAAATGGAGGCTTTGGAGGGTGGACTCTATGGCACTGTCGCCCACAGAGGTTCCTAGCGAGTGGTATAGTGGTTAAGAGTGGTGAACTGTAAATTGGAGAATTGGGTTTGATTCTCCACTCCTCCACGTGAAGCCCGCTGGGCGACCTTGGGCCAGCCATGGTTCTCCCTCAGCTCCATCTACCTCACAAGGTGACTGTTGTGGAGAAGGAGAAGAAGAGGAGGAGGAGGAGGAGGAGGAGGAGGAGGAGATTGGATTTATACCCCGCCCTTCACTTGGAGTCTCAGAGTGGCTTACAAACTCCTTTCCCTTCCCTTCCCCACAACAGACACCCTGTGAGGTAGGTGGGGTTGAGAGAGCTCTGACAGAAACTGCTCTTTTTCAAGAACAGCTCTTATCAGAACTACGGCTTGCCCAAGGTCATTCAGCCAGGTGCAAGTGGAGGAGTGGGGAATCAAACCCGGTTCTCCCAGATTAGAGTCCGCACACTTAACCACTAGACCAAACTGGCTCTCACTGAAAGATAAGAGAAGAAGAAGAGATTGGATTTATACCCCGCCCTTCACTCGGAGTCTCAGAGCAGCTTACAAACTCCTTTCCCTTCCCCTCCCCACAACAGACACCCTGTGAGGTGGGTGGGGCTGAGAGAGCTCTTGACAGAAACTGCTCTTTTTTCAACAGCTCTGACAAGAACTATGGCTTGCCCAAGGTCATTCAGCAGCTGCAAGTGGAGGAGTGGGGATTAAAGTCCACGCACTTAACCACTACACCAAACTGGAAGACAAGGCAATTGTCAGCTGCTTTGAGACTCCTTGGGGGGGGTAGAGTAAAACAGGTATAAAAGCCGATTCTTCTCCTTCTGTCCTCCCCAGGCTCCATCCCCAGATCTCCAGGAGCTTCCCAGCCTGGACCTGGCAGCCCTACCTCACATCCCCTGCCAGTGGCCGGGGGGGGGGGGACGACGACCTGGCAACCCTATATCATCTGTCTCCATCTCCTTTTTGCTGGCAGACGAAGACCACAGGGATCAGTTCTCCTGGAGGAAATGGCTGCTTTGGAGGGTGGACTCAATGGCCTTATAAACATGAACACACGTGAAGCTGAAGCTGCCTTCTACTGAATCAGACCCTTGGTCCATCAAAGTCAGTATTGTCTACTCAGACTGGCCGTGGCTCTCCAGGGTCTCAGGCGGAGGTCTTTCGCATCACCTACTGCCTGGTCCTTTTAATCGGAGATGCCGGGGATTGAACCTGAGACCTTCTGCAGTCAAAGCAGAGGCTCTTCCACAGAGTCACAGGCCTTGCCTACGGAGGTCCTTCCCCTGTCCAAACCCCATCTTCCCCAGGCTCCACTCTCAAATCTCCAGGCGTTTCCCAACCTGTCTCCCTGCCTGTGGCCGGGGGAGGGGGACCTGGCAACCCTAGGACTATAGCGGCGGCCCCATGTGGCTGTGGTTCTACTCCACGCACTGCTTAATGTGATGGTGAATCCTACCCGAGTCTCGCAGGCCACAGAATCAGACCGGAAAGCCCCGGGTGGCGTTTGACTTTCTCGGATTGTCGGTTAGCCCTGATTGGAGGATGCCTCAGAATTAGGTCGACAACCCCTGAAGAGAGAGTAAACGTAACTGTTTCAAGGTGGGAGGGAATGGCGGATTATCTTTGCACTGAGGACTTGGGCTAAATCGTGTGTAGACAGACCCCCTTGGTGATCTGTGGAACAGGCTGTGGTTTAAATGACCCCCCCCCCTGCATTCTGGGATTGTGCTTGTACGCGGCTCTCTGGTCCCCTTGCATCCAGTCCGTCTCAGTGGAAACGAATGGGGTCCATGTTGGATTCCCCCCCCCTGCCTGCACCACAACAAGAACAAAGAAAACTTTTTGTCAAAAAAATTTTTTTTTTCGATATAAACATTCATAATCAACATTAAATTTTTGACATTTGTCCCTTTCATACCCTACCCACCTTCCTTTTCCACTCCCTAATATATGGCTTCCCACAGTGCTTCAACCTCCTGCCCATCTCTTTATTGATTTTTACAACATCAATTTTCTTTTTGTAATTCACTAGGTAACTATTATTTCACTATAGTAATTAATTTTTAACTTATCCTATCTCCCAAGCCTTCTATGATTAATAATTAATAATTATTAAAACTAAACCTAATTGTCTTTTACTTCCCAATACTTTTCTAAGTATTCTTTTCGATCCTTCCAGTCATTATAGAAATCTTCTCCTTCCATATTATGCAACTTTCTTGTCAGTTTGTCCATTTCAACTGAAAATAATAATTTTTTAATCCAATCTTCAATCTTCGGGACTTCTTGCTGTTTCCAATTCTGAGCATACGTCATTCTTGCTGTAGTTATCATATACCACATCAGAAAACTTTGACTTGATGCGCCAGCTGGGGGTGAGAATGGTTGTTGGTCCCAATTAGCGTAGGCCGCTTGCATTCCCTTAATAAGGGCATTCCAGGCAAATAATAAATGTTTCATATCGCCTCTTTTCGTGTTGCGGTTGGTTCTCCCCCCTCCCCCCTTCATTCTGCTGCTCTGATTTCTGGCACTGTAGAAGAACACACTGGCGTGAGTCACAGTGTGTGTGTGTGTGTGTGTGTGTGGGAGGGTGGGGGCTACTTGTGTTTAACCAGACAAAGAACCCTCCCCCCTGAAATAAGTTAAATAATCGCAAAACACTTTCCCTGTAGGGTTTGTTTCCCCTCCATCCCAGATCTCTCTCTCTCTGACTATCAGATGGCTCGCGGTGCTAGCCAGCACACCTCAAGGAAATTTTATTTATTCTCTCCTCGCTCCTCGCCTCTCCCCCCCCCCCCGAAACACAAAGGGATGCTGCAGCCAATATCTATTGCAATAAATTTAATTCGGCATTTCGCAAGGGCTGACAGCAAGGGGCGAAAGGGGGAGCTCCCCGCATGACACCCGAAGGCCTTTTCTTTCCACTTTGTCTGCGTTACACTGGATTATGGCGAGGCACGTTATTTTACATCGCAGTGTGCTGGAAATCGGCGTGAAGTGAGGCCGCGAGGCCAAAGAGACTACCGGAAGATGCAAAAATCCCAAATAAAAGGAAGATTTGCTCGAACTACCCATCTGCTTGACACTTCTGCTTTTTGTGTGTGACTGGTTGCTGTGTCTAGGGGAAAGGAGCCGCCTGGCTACTTTTGCAAGTGATGGTAGAAGAAAGTTCGGTTAAGCAGGGGTCGAATATTCATGTAATAGAAACCCACCAGGTCCTGAGAACGCTTCCTGCTCCTCATCAAAATCCATTTGGAAAAACTGTAGAGTTCTCTTCCCCAATAGGCAGGCTTCTGTCCAAGGAATAAGCTGATCAAGTTTTTAGAAGTGACTTTGGGTCTTTGAGCTGCGGTGGCTCAAGTGGTTAAGACGCTGAACTGCAGGCTGTGGAAGGGCAGTAGTTCAGCGGTTCAAGACCCGGGAGCCGCAAGACAGGGTGAGCTCCCGTCTCTAGTTCCAGCTCCTGCCAACCTAGCAGTTCGAAAGCAAGGAATTGCAAGTAGATAAATAGGTACCACTTCGGTGGGAAGGTAACAGCGTTCCGTGCACCTTGGTGTTTAGTCATGCCGGCCACATGACCCCGGAAACGTCTTCGGACAGCGCTGGCTCTTCGGCTTGGAAACGGAGATGAGCACCACAACCCTAGAGTCGGATTCGACTGGCTTTCGAGCAAGGGAACCTTTACCTTTACCTTGGGTCTTTTACTCAATTCTCCAGCAATGCTGAGTTTGGTGTTCTGATGTATTCAGTCCCTGGCCAATGGGTAGAGGACTTAGCTGTGTAAGCACCTGATGTCCACTTCATCCCACTGAAATGCCCTCACTGCCATATGTTGACTGAAGAGCCACCTCAATTGGATATTAATTAATTGATATCTGTTAACATTTTAACTGCTGAACAAAGTTTTGGTCCAGTGGCACCTTTAAGACTAACAAAGAATGTATCTAAGTGCTGCTGTGGCTCAGAGGTTAAGATGCTGAGTTGCAGACCGGAAGGTCTGTAGTTTGGCAGTTCGAGACCCAAGTGCTGCATGACAGAGTGAGCTCCCGTCTCTGGCCCCAGCTCCTGCCAACCTAGCAGTTCGAAAGCAAGAAATGGCAAGTAGATAAATAGGCACTGCTTTGGTGGGAAGGTGCGCCTTCCGTGCATTCCATGCGCCTTGGCATTTAGTCATGCTGGCCACATGACCATGGAAACATCTTCAGACAGCGCTGACTCTTTGGCTTGGGAACAGAGATGAGCACCACCCCCTAGAGTCAAATTCGACTGGCTTACGAGCAAGGGAAACCTTTACCTAAGTGTGCATGCACACGAAAGCTCATACCTTGAATAAAACCTTGTTGGTCTTAAAGGTGCCACTGGATCCAAACTTTGTTCTGCTGCTTCAAACCAACACGGCTGCCCACCTGGATCCATTTTAGGTGCTGTTAGCCACCTCGAGACCACCAGACTCCAGTGGCCTGTGAAGTCCAGCCCTTACTTAAGAACGTCAGCCTCACACCATGTAATACCCACACACTCCTGTCAACTTTGAAAGCCCTGCTTGGCGTGCCCCAGCCCTCTGTGGCTAGACTGCTGGCAACTTGGGAAAGGGCCTTCTTGGGCAGCGCGCCAACATTTTTGGACTCCCTTCTGAGCAAGATTCATCTGTCTCTTTCTACTGTGTCTTCTGCCAGTGGGTGAAGACTGTTTTATTTTGTTTGGCATATCCCCTGTAACTGTTACGGGCTTCCTCCCAGGTTTTTGGTGCTGCTGCGTATTAGATTTTTAAAATGGAATTATTGTGTATATACTTTATTTCAAATGTGGTTTTTTTTTAATATTGAAGCATTTTAACGTGGAATTTTTATTGCATTTTTTATAACACTACAAACTGCAACAGAAAATGGGAGGGAGAACTACATTTATAGGATAAAGAAAGATACCCACTACTGACTAAAAACCCAAGAGAGGAGATCATCCCACCAGTTTAACCATACATTTAGTCTTAATCCTGTTAATTTTACTATCAACTGAGTCAAGTTTAACATTATCTTTTTCAAATGGTGGCATAGTAAGATCTGAAAGAAATAAACAGTACTGAATTCCAAAGTTCATTACGCACCCTACAAAGAAGTATGAATGTTAAAAGCTCCATAATAAAATTGGTGCCATCTAATGGCGAGGAAGACTTTCTGGTTTGGGCATTTGTACCCCGAGTCTTTGACTGCTGTGTACCATTGGCACGTCAGTTATTTTCCCTGGGTACTATGCTATGGGGAAACGGTCTTAATTTCTCCATTCATGCACGTCCTGAGTTTTCTCTGGCTTTGCTCTGATCTTTCCCCAAAATGTTAAAGTCCATGTGGCTGGGTGGGGTGGTAATGGTGGTGGCTGCTGCTGGGGGACCAAAACAGGGGAAATGAAGGGGAGCCTGCCCTGCAGAAGCCCCATTACCACAATTCTGTATAAGCAACTGTATAAGCGACAGGAAAACCACATGAGCCTATTTGTGTGGGAAACACCCTTGTCGATGGTGTGCCTCCATCTGAACTTCTTAGGCCAGGCCTGCAGCTACAGTGGGTCTTTTGGGGGCTCCACCCCCTTTCTTAAAGGCACAGCCCCACAAGAATTTCTCCTGTAAATGCCTCTTTCAATCATTTTAGAAAAGGCATGCACTTCTTCAAGCAGAGTGGGGTGCTGTAGTTGACTAATTCCTGCACTGAGCAAGGGGGTTGGAGAAGGTGACCTCTAGGATACCTTCTATGTGTCAAGAAACTGGTCTCCTTTAAGAGAGTTCTTAATTTTCTTGACTATAAAAGTCACCTGCCAGCTTGTTATCATCTTCGCGTTCGCAGTAGAACCACTAGCGAATGAACTGCGGCATAACCAGGACTTCACTGGCATCTGTGTCAATGGGCAAAAGCATAAATTAACGATGTATGCTGATGACATTACTTTGTATATTTCTGATCCAGAATGGTCTATACCTGCCATTCAAGTTACTCTTGCTAGATTCAGACCACTGTCTGGCCTACGTCTCAATACCACAAAGTCAGAAATATTTTTAATCGTCCTTTCCAACAAAACTCGGTCAAAATTGCTTGAATCAATTCCATTTCGCTGGGTGGAAGGTACTTGGAGGCATCTAGGCGTTCACATTCCTTTGGATCTGCATAACTTGTTAGCATGCAACTACCACAAAGCTTTCACAGAATCGCAAGAAAAGATGAAGAAATGGAACGCACTGAAGCTCTCTCTAGCAAATCGCGTGCAACTGATCAAAACTTTTGTTTTCCCGTGCTTTCTATTCCTCTTCAGAACGCTGCCGATATTGATACCAGAAAAAGATCTGAATAATTGGCAGAAAGAGATTCAACACTTTGTATGGAATTATAAGAAATCTCGTATAGACAGTCGCTCCCTCTCCAAGCCGCTGACAATGGGAGGTCTCAAATTGCCTCGACCTCAAGCATAATACCATGCAGCTCTCCTTTCCAACATTCCTAAAATGTCGCAACTACAACCAGAAGCACAATGGGTACACATCGAGCAGTCATTTGCCTCCCCATTCACGCTCCAATAAATATTCTGGATTCCAGCATCGCACCGACCTCCCAGTATCCTTGACAATCCCTTCTTATACACAATGCTAAAAATTTGGGATCGCAGACAGAAGTGTATAGCTCCCCCAATATCTCTGCTATCCACATTTACTTCTCAGGAATGGTTCTTACCAGGAATGGAAACAAATTCATTCAAGACATGGACGGACGCAGGCATCACTAGACTTTAGCATTTAATTAAAAATGGAAAGGTTCACAGCAAAGCCCACTTCGAGGAACGTACTGGTCTAAACATCTCATGGCTTCAATACTATCATTAGGATTGGCTACATTAGGGGTGTGTGGCCTAACATGCAAAGGGGTTCCTGCTACAAAAAAAACCCTGGGTTTTGACAACAAGCAAGGTAAACAGAATAAGAAGCAAAAGGTGGGTGTGGCTGGATGACCACACTTCTGGTAACACGGGGTGTGGCCTAATATGCTAATGAGCTGTGCTGTCAGGGGTGTGGCCTAATAGGCTAATGAGTTCCTGCTGTTGGGTGTGGCCTATTATGCTAATGAGTTCCTGCTGGGCTTTTTCTACAAAAGAGCCCTGACTACTACTACTGCTACTGCTACTGCTACTACTACTACTACTACTACTACTACTACTACTACTACTACTACTACTACTACTACTGTGTAAGGTCATTGGTACAGGCAGTCCAGTGAGCCCTGACTCAGGCAGACCAGGCTAGCTGGATCTGTTCAGATCTGGTCAGCTAAGCAGGGTCAGCCCAGGTTAGTGCTTGGATGGGAGACTGCTAAGGAAGTCCAGGGTTGCCACACAGATAAATAAACAAACAAATAGCATGCATTTTTAAAATGATTGCAGAAGTCAGCTGGGCTGAATCAGTAACCAGATTTCGTCCACCCCATAAATGCAATCATGCCTTGAACAACTGACAGTGCCATCCTTATCAGCGTTACACCCTTTCAAGTCCGTTCAGTTCCACGGGCTTGGAATGGTATAACTTTGCTTAGGATCGCACTATAATTCTCTCCCTTCACCATACACCCTCCTAGACCTCATTGCAACTGTTTGGACTCTCTTACCTTTCTCTCTTTTTTAAGATTTAGGCTTTTCCTTACGATTCGTTCCCACTTGCAGATCATTACCTAGATTAATGGCAGCTCTCATATTTAACTATCAGCCTTTTTAATTATGCTTCCCGTTGAATTATTTCTGTAAATTAAAACGCCCTTTTTCACAGTGTGACTTTATGCTGGTAAGAAATGATAGTGCTCAAGGTGTTTTATGTGGGTATCACCCCAAAGGGTAATTAGACTGTCAACATGGACACGGAGGTGCCCGTCGGAAACTTGCACCCCAAAATCTCAGACACGGCCTTTGCCAATCGGCTTGCTGTCTCCCCTCGGAATGGAGCTTAAACAACAACGACAACGACGACGACCCTCAAGCAACTCTGATGTTAAAAATGTATTTTTCTTCCCAGCCATTGTTCTCCAAGCCCTGTAGCATTAGCTGATATCCCTTCCTTTGGACTCTTTGGGCTTAGATTTATTATTCCACAGCGATTGCGTCGAATTGCACTTGAAATCAATTAGCACAGGTACTCAAAGATGAATGTTCAGGCTCGGAAAAAAGGTGATGAAAACATACCATTTAAATAGAAATCAATTTCCCTTTCATGTATTTCTTCCTCACTGCTGCCCCCAAATTAATAGTTTTTAGATATTTGTGTGCGAAGAGGAGGCTTCTCCCTCGCAAAGCAGTTTTGTCCTTTCCTCCTGCCTCATATTCATATATATATATATATAGAGAGAGAGAGAGGTGGGGGAGGGGAGAGAGAAGCATAATGCTCAGTAAACTGCAATCCCCACATCTTTGTGGTATAGGACATATTATCTGTTTGCTGCATGCATTTATCCTGCTGCCTCTGCATTATTTTCATCTGATGTAATACCATTTCCCTACTTTGTATCTAATGATGTAATACCACTTTCTGCATCGCATCTGCATTCTGAATCAGGTCTAATGTTCTGTGCTTGTTTCAGATTTCTGCAATCCTAGTCTTGATCAATTGTTTATTCAATGTCTCACCCTACTGATCGCAACCCCTTCTGCTGTGTAATCCACCTTGAGTCTCTGTGAGAGAGGTGGACCATAAACATAGTTAAGTAAATACAGCAGCAATCCGGGCCTTGGTTTTTCTTGTTACTTGGTCAGGATCCTCTGGATTTTACTATGCCCCCCCCCCAATGCTCCTTCTAAGCTGTGGAGTCTTGTGAGCAAAAATTCTACTTTGTGAGCTACTGGCATTAAAATTGTGAGCAAGCAATTTGGCTCCTGCATAAATTAGTTTGCTCTGGAGCCATCCTTCCCGAGCTAAGACAACAAGATGTGAGCTGGAGGCTAAAAACTGTGAGCTAGCTCACAGTAACTCAGCTTAGAGGGAAATTGGTCCCCCCTCATATCTTTAGCTTCTTCTCCCTCCCAGAAACTATTTTCATTGCAACAACAACAACAACCTTAAAAGATGTAACACCCCAGTTCCATTACTTGGTTTGTATTGCCCAAAATATGCAATAGCAAGAGAGAGATTCCTTAGAAAATGGCTGCGGAAGTATTCAGACTACATTTGAGTGGCCTCAGCCAAAACTGCATTGTAGATATGGCAAACTTTTGTTTTACTGTTTTTAAACTCTTTAATTTTTTTAACAGTGTATGGCCAATGGACTATTGTACCCAGGGGTCTTTTTGTAGAAAAAGAGCTGCCGGAGCTCATTAGCATAACTCAGAGTGGCCTCAGCCAAAACTGCATTGTAGATATGGCAAACTTTTGCTTTACTGTTTTTAAACTCTTTAATTTTTTTAACAGTGTATAGCCAATGGGCTATTGAACCTAAATAAACTTGATTTGAACTTGACTACATTACTTGGTTTTAGCACCGCAACCTGTAGCGTCATCCAAGAACAAGGTCTGATACCTTTACACTGGATACATTTTTCAGGTGGTAAGGACAGCATTCAGATGGTATGGGACATATTATCTGTTTGCTGCATGCATTTATCCTGCTGCCTCTGCATTATTTTCAACTGATGTAATATCATTTCCCTCCTTTGTGTCTAATGATGTAAAACCACTTTCTGCATCGCATCTGTCTTCTTCTTTTTGGTCTGAACATCTCCCCACACTGCAATTTCGAGCATTGCTGTGTATGTACAAGTTTTATAAATATTTATTTTCACCTTAAAAGGTAAAGGTTCCCTTGCTCGAAAGCCTGTCGTGTCCGACTCTAGAAGAAGAAGAAGAAGAGATTGGATTTATACCCCGCCCTTCACTTGGAGTCTCAGAGCGGCTTACAAACTCCTCTCCCTTCCCTCCCCACAACAGACACCCTATGAGGTGGGTGGGGCCGAGAGAACTCTGACGGAAACTGCTCTTTTTCAAGGACAGCTGTGCCAGAGCTTGCGACTGACCCAAGGTCACATCAGCAGGTGCAAGTGGAGGAGTGGGGAATCAAACCCGGTTCTCCCAGATCAGAGTCCGCGCACTTAACCACTGCACCAAACTGGCGGTGCTCATCTCCGTTTCAAAGCCGAAGAGCCAGCGCTGTCCAAAGACGTTTCCATGGTCATGTGGCCGGAATGACTAAACACCAAGGCGCACGGAACACTGTTACCTTCCCACCAAAGTGGTACCTATTTATCTACTTGCAATTTCTTGCTTTCGAACTGCTAGGTTGGCAGGAGCTGGAACTAGAGGCGGGAGCTCACTCCGTCAAGCGGCAACTCGGGTCTCGAACTGCTGAACTGCTGACCTTCCACAGCCTGCAGTTCAGCGTCTTAACCACTTGAGCCACCGCAACTCTCTACTAAATGATCCACAAAGTTACTTGGAATACTTAGTAGGGACTGTGGTCTATACTACTGTGTTTAATTTGCTGCAACTAGGATCCTGCTATGGAATTTTGCATCATTTATGCTTTGCTCCAGCTCTGTTTTTTGACTTCTGGTTGGTTCTACAACCCTACTTTCTAGGGCTGTTCATTGAATGTCCCATCCTGTAGATTGTATTTGGCTCACTCAGTGTGGGAAAAAAGGGGCCGGGGGCTCTCTTCCGAGCCGCTGCATGTGGCCGGGAGAGGGATCGAGGGGGGGGAGGAAGGCAAGGCCGGGGAAGGCTACTTACCCTCCTGCTTCGTCCTCGTTCTCCAACGGAATGAGGATCGAAGCAGAGGGCGGGGTGAAGAAGGGGGCGGGGCTTCACCACGTGACCACCCCGCCCCCTAGAGCTTCTCTTCCGGAGCGCCATACCGGAGCGCTCCCCCCCGATGAGAGCCCTGATTGTACCTAAATAAACTTGATTTGAACTTGACTACATTACTTGGTTTTAGCACCGCAACCTGTAGCGTCATCCAAGAACAAGGTCTGATACCTTTACACTGGATACATTTTTCAGGTGGTAAGGACAGCATTCAGATGGTATGGGACATATTATCTGTTTGCTGCATGCATTTATCCTGCTGCCTCTACATTATTTTCAACTGATGTAATATCATTTCCCTCCTTTGTGTCTAATGATGTAAAACCACTTTCTGCATCGCATCTGTCTTCTTCTTTTTGGTCTGAGCATCTCCCCACACTGCAATTTCAAGCATTGCTGTGTATCTACAAGTTTTATAAATACTTATTTTCCCCTTGCACTCTACTAAATGATTCACACAGTTACTTGGAATACTTAGTAGGGACTGTGGTCTATACTACTGTGTTTAATTTGCGGCAACTAGGATCCTGCTATGGAATCTTGCATCATTTATGCTTTGCTCCAGCTCTGGTTTTTTGACTTCTGGTTGGTTCTACAACCCTACTTTCTAGGGCTGTTCATTGAATGTCCCATCCTGTAGATTGTATTTGGCTCACTCAGTGTAATCTGCCTTGAGTCCCAGTGAGAAAGGGGGACTATAAATTACATGAATAATGTATCAGTTTTTATTAAACCATAAGATGCAGGATGAGGGACCAAAAACAGCTATGGAGGCCTGGAGTAGAAACATTGGGTGTGATATTGATTTGAGCAAGTGGGAGAAAATATGGAGGAATATAAGGTGGCTGAAGGCTGTGCCGTTAAAAGAAAATGTATTTAAAATGGCTCGTCGCTGGTATTTGACTCCTGAAAAAATCGCTCGTATATATCCGGGTTCTAACAATAAGTGTTGGAAATGTAAGGCCCAAGTGGGCTCTTATTACCATGTCTGGTGGACTTGCGATAAAGTAAAACAGTATTGGAAGGAAGTACAGACTATGTTGGTACAAATAATGAATAAGCAAATTCTGTTAGACCCTGGAATATTTTTATTGAATATTTTTCCTGAGAGCTGGAAAAGAGAAGAAATATATGTTGTATTACATCTGTTAACGTCAGCAAGAATAGTACTTGCAAAATTTTGGAAAAGTGAAGAGGTACCGCACAGCTTGGACTTTATTAGTAAAGTAACTGAGGTGGCTGAAATTGATAATTTAACTCAAAAATTGCATGGAAATATGAATTCAATATTTACCAAAATGTGGTCACAGGTATATAAGTGGCTTGAACTTAAGGTTAATGCTCAATAAATTTATGGAAACTTAGCCATATGGGGATTGAGGAAGGATCTGTTATATGTTCTATGTTTTATGTTTTAGTTATTGTAGTTAATGTTTGTTAGATATGTATGTTTATATGTTAATAAAAAGATGTTGAAAAAAATTACATAAATAATGTATGATGTTTTGTTTTTCAGTGTGTTCTTCTGCAAATGTCACAGTGGTCAGTCCATCTAGTCATCAAGTTCTGATTGTAGAGTGTTGTCATTGCAGCCTCTGACGACGGGTCTGTCTTGTAGAAGCTACACTGGCATTTCTGTGATGGGATACTACTCAGAAAGGGGAAACTAAAATGATTAAGGGGGTGGAGCACCTTCCCTCTGCAGCAAAGTTAAAGAGGTTAGGGCTATTTAGCTTGGAGACACAATGGCTGAGGGGTGACATGACAGAGGTTCACAAAATTATGTATGGGATGGAGGTGGTAGAGAAAGAAGTCCTTTTCTCCCTTTCTCACAAAGCGAGAACCCGTGGGCTCTCAATGAAATTGTGGAGCAGTAGGATTAGAACAGATAAAAGGAAGTACTTCTTCACCCAAAGAGTGATTAACACATAGAATTCACTGCCACAGGAAGTGGTGGCAGCTACAAGCATAGACAGCTTCACAAGGAGATTAGATAAATATATGGAGCAGAGGCCCATCAGTGGCTATTAGCCAGAAGGCATAGATGGGATACTATGTCTGGGGCAGTGATGCTCTGTATTGTTGATGATTGGGGGGCAACAGTGGGAGGGCGTCTGGAGTTCTGGCCCCACTGGTGGACCTCCTGATAATACCTGGGTTTTGGCCACTGCGTGACACAGAGCGTTGGATGGGCCATTGGCCTGATCCCACATGGCTTCTCTTATGTCGTTATGTTAGTTGTCATTCCAAAATGCTCCCATAATCCACAAATTATCAACACAGAAAGTGGTAGGGGGAGCACTCAAATCAATGTCAAAAGAACGGGTCAGCCAGTCAATATACCATGAAAACAACTATGCTTCTATAGAGGTTGCGGGTACCTATTGGCTAGTTCCGGTGTCATCACAGAAGCGGAGTTTCAGAGGACAGTTGTGTTGGTCTGCCGTAGAACAGTTACATTTCAGTCCAATAGCATGTTAGAGACCAACAAGAGTTTCAGGATGTAAGCTTTCAAGAGTCAAAGCTCCCTTCAGGAGAACACACACCAGCTATTTTCTGTCTCCTTGTTGGACAACACACACCAGCTGTTTGTTGTTTGTGACCACAGTACACAGGAGAAGCACTGTAGCTTCCCCCCTACCATTTCCCCATCACCAGACTGCCCTGTGGAGTTGCCATTATTTCATTTGTGAAACTTACATGTAGCTATGTAAGTAACATGATTTTTACAATAGAGCCAGTAGCGAAGCCATGGGAGGTGGTGTTGAGGACATGAAAAAGTGGGTGGGTGGGGGAGGCTACAACCACAAGCAGAATAGTACAAAACTCCTGTCAGATGTGTGATACAAGATAAGAACATAAGAGAAGCCAATGTTGGATCAGGCCAATGGCCCATCCAGTCCAACACTCTGTCACACAGTGGCCAAAAATACCAGGTGCCATCAGGAGGTCCAGCAGTGGGGCCAGGACACTAGAAGCCCTCCCAATGCTGCCCCCCCAAGACCAAGAATACAGAGCATCATTTGCCCCAGACTGAGAGTTCCTACCTATACCTTGTGGCTAATAGCCACTGATGGACATCTGCTCCATACGTTTATCCAATTCCCTCTTGAAGCCATCCATCCTTGTAGCCACCACCAGTGTTCCCTCTAAGCCGAGTCAGTGTGAGCTAGCTCACAGTTTTTTAGTCTCTGGCTCACACATTTTTGCCTTAGCTCAGGAAGGGTGGCTCCAGAGCAGGCTAATTTCTGCAGTAGCCAAATCGCTCACTCACAACTTTAATGCCAGTAGCTCACAAAGCAGAATTTTTGCTCACGAGACTCCACAGCTTAGAGGGAGCATTGGCCACCACCACCTCCTGTGGCAGTGAATTCCATGTGTTACACTCTTTGGGTGAAGAAGGACTTCCTTTTATCTGTCCTAACCCGACTGCTCAGCAATTTCATTGAGGGTTCATTGTTCCCCAATAAACACGAGGACTTTGTAATGTGTAGATCAGTGGTTCTCAACCTTCCTAATGCCGCGACCCTTTAATACAGTTCCTCATGTTGTGGTGACCCCCAAACAGCCCCGTTGCCAGAGCGACGCGTAGTGACATGTCCTGGCGATGGCGGGTACAGCGCATCTCGCTGTCCCCGCGGCAGGGCTTCTGCAAAGAGATGCGATCCCCCACCGCGATTTGGCGAGACTTGGGAGCCCTATCATAAGACCATCGAAAAATTGTGTTTTCCAATGGTCTTAGGCGGCCCTTGTGAAAGGGTTGTTCAACCCCCCAAAAGGGTCGCAACCCACAGGTTGAGAACCGCTGGTGTAGATGGACCCTAGCCTAGCGCCTCTTGGAAACATCCTTGAACACTCTAGGCTGCTGCCTGGTGTGTTCTAGCCTCTGGGGTAGTGAACAAGCTGTTTTTATCACACATTTGCTCTGCTAGAAAGCTATAATGAAACATCCTATTTTGGCCTGGGGATGTCCCCAGCAGAGTTAGACACCCTTAGAGTTGACCCTCCAAAGAAGCCATTTTCTCCAGGGATCGGTTGTATTTCCAGGTGATATTCAGACCCCAGGAAGATCTTAAGAGTCATCTCCAAACTACAGATCCCCCCTCCCAGTTTTACACCAATTTAACTATCATGACTCCACCTAAAGGATCTTGGGAAGGGTTATTTGAAGGGGCCAGGTCTTCTTCCCCTACCATTCCTGTGGTTTGCCAAAGAAAGGGGATGGCTATTAAAGCACTGGGAATCCGTCACGTTGATAGACTCTGTGTGAATGATCACCCAATTGGTTTTTTCCCTAGGCCACATGATGCCATTTGCGGCCTATGGAACAGGCCTCATTCCAGGAACACCCCCCATTTGTGTGTGTGTGCGTGTGTGTGCGTGCACACTTCTACTGGTAATCTGTTTCAGACTGTTGTTGCCATAGAGACGAGCATTTCAATAATCATTTGCTGTATTTGTCATTATCCTTTTTGAGCCGAGACTCCTAATCCCCCAGTCGCAACTTGCGTTCGTCCCTGAAGTAAAATAATTGTTCTTACGTTGGCCTGACCCTTCCGGGCTCCAGTGCTCCCATCCTGATGACAATGATTATTAATCTTTTTCTAATCATTTCCTCCTTCATCACCGGTTCAGAGCCGGAAGCCTCAAACGCAACAATCGGTGGTAACCACTGAGAGCTGCCGGCGAGTCCGAGATTCTAATCCGAGCTGCAGCCGGTGAATCGCTCCGTGCTAAGAGCAGACAAGCCCGGGACTTGACCTCTTTGTAGCTGCTCAGACCCCGATAAAGCCAGCCTAAAAGTAGGACATCCTTAAAAACAAGAGAGAGCATTTTCACTAAGCTGTTCGGAAATGAGAGACGGCAAAGCAAAACCCTCTCTGAACTGAGAAAGAACCACACTGGGGAAGTGTGTGCCTGTGTGTGTGTGTGTGTCCCCCCCCCAGCTTCCAGGTACTAGCTGTGACTTATGGGAAGGTAAATCAACAAAAGAAAGACATCTGTTTGTTAAAGCTTTTGTGTGTTAATTTGCTGCCATTCACAGGTCTTACATAGAATCATAGAATCACAGAGTTGGAAAGGGCCATACAGACCATCTAGTCCAACCCCCTGCCCAATGCAGGACCAGCCTAAAGCATCTCTGACAAATATACATCCAGCCTTTCCTTGAAAGCTGCCAGCGAAGGGGAGCTCACCACCTCCCTAGACAGCTGATTCCACCTTTGAACCACTCTGACTGTGAAAAAGTGTTTCCTAATACCCAGCCGATACCTTTCTGCATGCAATTTAAACCCGTTGCTTCAGCTCCTATCCTCTGCTGCCAACTGGAACAGCTCCTTGCCCTCCTCCAAATGACAGCCTTTCAAGTATTTAAAGAGAGCAATCATGTCCCCCCTCAGTCTCCTCTTCTCCAGACTAAACATTCCCAAGACCCTCAGCCTTTCCTCGTAGGCCTCGGTCTCCAGACCCCTGATCATCCTCGTCGCTCTCTTCAGCACCCTCTCGATTTTGCCCACATCCTTTCTGAAGTGAGGCCTCCAGAACTGCACACAGTCACTCCAGGTGCGGCCTGACCAAGGCAGTATACAGAGGGGCTATGACCTCCCGCGATTTCGATGCTATGCCCTTTTTACCAACTGGTTTAATCCAATCTCAGCTATACTTATCGCCCAGTTACTTATGCACCTTGACCCCAACTAGCCCTTCCTGGCAGGGCCTGTAAAACGGAGCTGTTCCGCCAGGCTCTTGACTGAGGCGGTGGACTGTCAACCATTCTGGCCGCCCCTGTTCATGGCCCCTTTCCCAGGGCCTGCTGACAGATAATACTATTGGGCACTGGCAGTGACGGCCCCAGGGTTTTTTTGCCCACTAGGCGAGGATACATTCTGGTGCCCCCCTGTGTGGGGCGGGATGGGGCTGGGTTTAATCCAATCTCAGCTATACTTATCGCCCAGTTACTTATGCACCTTGACCCCAACTAGCCCTTCTGGGGGACTGCAAAGAGGGGAGTCTCTTGCTGGGGATGGAGCAAGAAGCCGGCAAGGGAGGCTTCCTGTGCGGGGCGAGGAGGGGATGAGGCCGGCCAGAATGGCGCCCTCGTCAAGCTGTCACCCTAGGTGACAGTCTAAAATTTAACAATAACGGGCCGGCCCTGGGCACTGGAGCACTTATATTCACCTCATATAAGGCATGGGGTTTGATGATATTGTTTATCATGTTACTGTTTTATTGCTTTTACTGTTTTATTGTTTTGCTACATGATGTAAGCTGCCCCTGAGTATAGGGCAGGGTATAAATTGAATAAATAAATAAAAAACTATCCCCCCTCCACCTATATGAAAGACTTGAGGGAAACTGTTTGTATGTATCTGAAGAAGCGTCCATTATAGTAAAGGTAAAGGTATCCCTTGCTTGAAAGCTAGTTGAATCCAACTCTAGGAGGCGGTACTCATTGCCATTTCCAAGTGGTGGTGGCTACAAGTATAGACAGCTTCAAGAGGGGACTGGATAACCATATGGAGCAAAGGTCCATGAGTGGCTATTAGCCACAATGTCTAAATGGAACACTGTGTCTGGGGCAGTGATGCTCTGTATTCTTGGTGCTTGGGGGGCAAGAGTGGGAGAGCTTCTGGAGTTCTGGCCCTGCTGGTGGACCTCCTGATGGCACCTGGGTTTTGGCCACTGTGTGACACAGAGTGTTGGACTGGATGGGCCATTGGCCTGATCCAACATGGTTCCTCATGTTCTTATCCATGCAAACAGGCACTAACAGATCAACGATCAGCAGCCTGTCCAATAACTGGCTCCCTGTTTGTGACTGGAGAACAGGAAATGAACTAAACCGGTGGGTGTTCTTATGTTTGCGCTAAAGAACTGACGCAAGGCAGTAGTGCTGCAACTCCATTCTCATGGCGAATCTTCCCTAAGCCTTAAGGATATGCCTGGAGTCACACATACACCTCTTGGAGCAGTGAATGCTGGGGGCTGAACCTGGGACCTTCTGCAGGCCAAGCAGATGTTCTACCACTGAGCCACAGCTCCTGACCTTCAGAATCTAGCATCTCTAGTTAAAAGATCTCAAATGTTGGGGGAAACTCTTCTTTGCATGAGACCCTGGAGGGGTACTGCAGGTCAGAGAAGATAACATTGAGCCAGATGGAGCCATCATTTCTTTTGGTCAGAGGCAGCTTCATGTGTTTAAATGTGTTCACATTTGGATGTGTATTATTGTTATTGCTATTATGTAATCAATTTGTTAATTGCCCTATCCCAGCTTATGCTGGGCTCTGGGTGATGACAATTATGAAAATTGTTTGTAAGTATGAGTTGCAATACTATTAAGTGCATGGAAGGCCTGTATAAAAATATCTATATGCTGGGCTCTGGGTGATGACAATTATGGAAATTGTTTGTAAGTATGAGTTGCTATTAAATGCATGGAAGGCTTGTATAAAAATATCTGTTGAAATGTGCATCTTGTGGATGTGCACACAAATGAAGTTCACAGAGTTTTGCCAAAGCAAATACTTGATGCAACAAACCTATGGAACAAGTTCTCAAAGTACCAAGGGCTGTCTAACATGCTAACTTATGGCCAAGCATTCAGACAACTCAGTGTGCTGGAACCCCATGAAGAACCTGCCTGGTAGTACATTCACCATGTAACCACATAAAAAAAGAAGAAGGTAGCATTGATTGTTGCCAGATAAGAGACCTAGAGCTGCATTTGTCCATCACCCAAGGGGGCTTCAGAGGATACCTGCAGAGGAGTTATGGTTCTATTTGTTTGTCTTAAAAGAAATTCTTTTTGCTGCAGGTTCCATATATTTCTTGCATCAGCAGAAAGCTGGAGAAGATCATGATCACAATACTCAAGTTGTAAGAAGAGAAGCCATGTTGGATGCCAATGGCCCATCCAGTCCAACACTCTGTGTCACACAGTGGGCCAAAACCCAGGTGCCATCAGGAGGTCCATCAGTGGGGCCAGAACTCCAGAAGCTCTCCCACTGTTGCCCCCCAAGCACCAAGAATACAGAGCATCATTGCTCTGAATTCAGAAAGACCCAGCAGGATCACAAATAAAACCGGAGGCAAGCTATTTTCAGCAGTAGTGGCTGCTATATTTTTAAAAAAATTGCCTTTTGGGGGGTTGGTGGTTAAGGAGCATTTCTTGCTCCTTCTGTGTTCTAACTCTGCACATTAAACAGAAAGGTTCAGCAACACTCCAAGCAGACCCTAGAAACATTTGAACATTTTATATTTGGGGTGCAAGACGTCAGACTACCTCCTAATGACAACTGAATCAACAAACCACAGCAGGAGGAATTTTTAATACTTTTTAGATGGATGATTTTGTTGTCTGTACATTAAAAGCACTCCAAGCATGCCGGAGATTGGAGGGCCATTTAGTCCAGACACGGTGGAACTGTCCTGTGGTCTCTAAATTACGGTAATGATATAATTACTGAAATTAACCTAATTTTGGCTTCAGCACTCTGCAAACATACTGTTGGGGAATGTGCCAACCTTCTGGGAACTAACAGCCAGCGTGGTACAGTGGTTTAGAAAGTCAGACTAGGAGCTGGGAAACCAGCATTCAGATCCCCACTGTGCCTTGGAAGCTCGCTGGGTGACCTTAGGCTAATCACTGCCTCTCAGCCTCACCTACCTCATGGGGTGGTCGTGGTGCTAATGGAGGAAGGGGGAAGGAGTACGAAAGCTGCTTCGGGTTTCCATTGGGAATAAAAGCAGGGGATCATCAATATATCAAATTCTCAAGATGGTCCCATCTGTGGATACTTAAATCTGAAGATCAGGACCATGGACAGACAAGACAGATCTTTCTACAAACCTGGAAACAGCCCCAGGTCTGCAGAAAAATCTGATCTCTATCTGCCTGCCTGTCTGGATTTCAGATTTTTCTGCAAACCTGGGGCTTTTCTCAGGGAAGAAGGAGGAGGAGGAGGAAGAGGTGGAGGAGGAGGAGGAGGAGATTGGATTTATATCCACCCTTCATTACTCAAAGGAGTCTCAGAGTGGTTTACAATATCCTTTCCCTTCCCCACAACAGACACCCTGCAAGGTAGGTGGAGCTGAGAGAGCTCTTTCAAGAACAGCTCTGAAAGAACTTGTGATTGACCTAAGGTCACACCAGCAGCGGCATGTGGAGGAGTGGGGAATCAAACCCGGTTCTCCCATTTTAGAGTCTGTGCTCCTAACCACTACACCAAACTGGCTATCTCAGCCTCAGCAACCTGTGTCATGAGCCAGCCAGCTGCCATCCCCTCCTCCTCAGAGGAATCAGAAGAAGAGTGTCTGTTCTGGGAAGGGAAGGGAAAGGAGTTTGTAAGCTGCTCTGAGACTCTGAGTGAAGGGTAGGGTATAAATCCCATCTCCTCCTCCTCCTCCTCCTCCTCTTCTTCTTCAAGAGACACCACAGAAGCTGGTGTCTCCATCTCCTCCAGCCTCTCCCAAACCAGCAGAGTGTAGAAGGGGGACAGAGCATTTGACAACTCTAGAGAGAAGATGAAGCACTCGGCCTAATTGCTCAGCAACCATCAGTGTTAATTCCTGGAGTGGAGTCCTTGCAGGATCAGGACTGACAGGCTGATAGGGAACCAGTAAAGACCTGCACCTGGAGAAGAAGAACGCAACTGTCAGGAGTTATGCCTGGGCCTTGGGGCATGAGCAAGGCTTGATATGGAAGCAACTTTGCTTGCAATATCTCTGTGAAGCTGACCTGCTTAGCAAAAAGAGCTCTACCATGATTTGCTGCCTTGTACGTTGTGGCTGGTAACCTGTGCTTGCTCCTACAGCTTGGGACCCAGACCCTGCACCTGTTTGCCAGCCCTGGAACCAGATCCTTGAACCCTCGACCCTCCTTACCCTGACCCTTGGACTGGGCCTGTGATCTCTGACTCCAGATTGGCTTGTAGACCTTGCCTCTGTGCCTAGTGTTGGGCTTATTCTTACTGCATTTGGGTAGAGCAACAGCACCAGGCTTGGCCCTGAATGTGACAATTTGTCTTGTTGGCCCTGCTCTTCAGATGTAAGCATCCGCAAATGGGAAGCGGCTTTAAATATATGTACTTCTAAGAAATAAATGCCCTCAGTGGCCATTGCTAGGGAACCCCAACAGTATTGCCAGTCTTTGTGGGTCCTCCTTTTTAAACATACATGAATGAAAATGTGATTCTAACGCCTGCTTGTGGTGGTGAGTTGGGCTAATCACAAAGCATCAAAGGCCACAGAAATGGAAATCCAAATGTTGTCAGAGGAGTAGTTGCACCATCTTGCTGTTCAGGACGATTTCCTTAACATGCACTCCTCATTCCCAAACCTTTTGATGATCGGCATTTTGATCTTCATCAGCACAAAGTTCAAAGATAAATATTAGTTTCCTTACTGGCGCATTGCCTTCCTTGACTCTATGATAGAAGCCATCTCTACTGTCCTCCATCTGAGTGTCAGCAAGCTGCCAATGTGTTTTCCTATTCTCTGGGTTTGCGCGTATCTATTCTCTTTGTATGCATTTGTCTGCTTTCACTTTCCCATGTATGCACGTTGAAACACTTAATTGCCTAGTTGCAGGAACATCCGTATCTCTGAAGGCCGCAGATGGTTGCTGGCAAGTAGTAGCTTGGGTGATCTTATGGTACTATCCATGAGAAGCAGACATATTACGATTATCTAGGAGCGTCGCTTCCCAGGCTCAATGGTGCGTGGGGGAAATCCAGCAATTGGGCCTCAGCGTTTTGAATTTACTATAATCTATTGTGTGCCATGCTTTTGCCTCATTCTGAACAGTGATCCTGTTATGCACCTATTGCTTCAAATGAAGTAAAACCTTTCCTGCAAGCGTGTACTTCGTGGATGCGATGGGAGTCTGACACTGAGTAATTTATTTATTTTCTCTCCCTCTTGTTCCTCCTCCTATCATGTTGCATGCCCCTCTTCTTCACTGAATTGTAATACAGGTCGGATCCACTGTTATAAAATACGCGAATGAAAGCTTTAAAAAAATGATTAAAAAGCATCACCACATTATGGGGGAACTTCCATGGATAGTTAAGGAAACGGAATTTGTTTACTTATAGTATTTATTTATTTTTGGTATTTTTGGTGAGTGTATGTGCACGCGCGCGTACCTGCACCTGGAGGTCATGTTGGCTTCTGGTGGCTGACTCCTACTGGGGGCCTGGAGGATATTCAGAGAGGTGACTGAATAAAGCCTGCCTCAGTCCTCCCGCCTCTGGTGTCCCAAGGAAGTCTCCCGTCCAAGCACTAATCATAATCGACCCTGCTTAGCTTCTGAGATCTGACGAGATCGGCTTGCATTATTGTCTGTCTTTCTCACTGGGACTCAAGGCGGATTACACAGGGTGAGTCAAATACTATCGGCAGGATGGGAGATTCGGTGAACAATGCCATGGGAATCAGGGTTGTAGAACCAACCAGAAGTCTAAAAAACAGAAACCAAAGCAAAGCATAGGTGTTGGCGTGACACATTAAACGATGATGCAAAATTACACCAAAGGATCCAATTTACCGCAAATGATACACAGTAGTATCGGCCGCAGTCCCTAGTAACATATCCAAGTAACTTAGTGAAGCATTTTGCACAGTGCTACCTTATTGCCTGCATAGAAATGTCCTCTTGAGTAGTTCTGCATCCTTTGCAGAAAGCCAGGAGAGCCTTTCTGATCTCCACTGGCAGGCCGTTCCACAAGGCGGGGGCCACAAAGAGACTTTTGGGGCTCTCACAAGTGTCTGGTCTGAGAGTGACCATCCGTGGTTCATTTGGAAGGGATGATGCCACCGCAAGGTGACTTTTCACCTTTCAGACACTGACCAGGAGTGCACGGGTGAGATTCGACTGTCTTGCTTGACAGGGGAAACTGCATGCACAGATTATCCACTTGCAAGGTTCAGACAGAACCTTTTTAAGGAGCACTAAAATTAATTTTAAACGAGCTGCAACCGGCCATGCCTTTTTCCTGGCCGTGCCTACATTCACTCTCAGTGAAAACATCGTTGTGCTTCAGTCGTCTTCTTGCAAGACAGCCGTGGCTCAATAACAAAAATTGTTCTATTCTCTTTCTTCCCAGTATTGATCATCTTTGTCCATTCCCACTTCTCCCCCCCCCAAGACTCTTTCCTCCTTTATCCCTGTTTATCTTTGGTATACGGTGCTCACAAGGAGCTTCTGCGAAAGCTTTTCTCTGTTCTGCCTCTAAACCCCACCGAACAGTATGCAATATAATAACTCTCTTACAAAGCTCTTTGTTTGTATACTGTACAACCTCCCTGTTTCCTTCCCAGCCATTTTGACCTATTCCCCCAAACTATGCCAATTACCCTCGAACAATGCAATCGCGCACTGGCCAGCAATTCTCTTGACGATTCTAGCTGAGTCAATTCTCACCATCTCAGCAAAACAGAAAAACCTTTCCTTAGCTGTGAGTTTAGAGCAAAGGTCCTTGGAGTTAGCTGGGAAGGGCTGGAACCGCAGATTCTAGCCCTAGGATCCAGGTACTCCTTAGGTTTCTACCATGACAGCAAGCTTATGGGACCTAGTCTCTGCTCGTTGCAGGTGGCCAGAAAGCATATAACAAATTTCAGCCGGGGAGGGGGGGGTTTCCTATGATATGAGATAGTTTCATGTGGTAGCAATGTTGGTCTGCAGTAGAGCTGCTAGGTTTGAGCCCGGTAGCTCCTTAGGGACTAACAAGATTGTTTTGGGTAGAAGCTTTTGAAAGTCAAAGCTCCCTTCATCAGATACAAGTAGGAGCGGAGATCCCTGAGCCCTTATATCCCAGTCTGACGGTGGGAGGGGTGTTGCAAAGAAAGGAGTCAAGATGCAGAGATACGGTGCAAAATGTAGTCAGCTTGATTAGAGCAGGGGAGAAATGCTCAGGGGCATTAGAATCTGTAGCGAAATAAGAATCCTATGTTTCTAGGCTGAGAACATTGTTCAGTGTAGTGGTAAAGAGCGGCGGACTGTAATCTGGAGGACCGGGTTTGATTCCCCACTTCTCCACATGAAGCCTGCTGGGTGACCTTGGGTCGGTCGTAAGTTCTTTCAGAGCTGTTATCTCAATGGCAGTCCTTGAGAGAGCTCTCTCAGCCCCATCTACCTCACAGGGTGTCTGTTGTGGGGAGGGGAAGGGAAAGGGATTGTAAGTCGCTTTGAGACTCCTTTGGGTAGTGAAGGTCGGGGTATAAATCCAATCTCCTTCTCCTCTTCCTTTGCCAGTGATACATCCCTACATTTAAGAATCTTTTCTAGCTCCTTCATGGCTGCCTTTCCCAGTCTCAATTTCCTTCTGATTTCTTGGCTGCAGCCTCCCTTTTGGTTGATGATGGAGCCAAGGAATAGGAAACCCTGAAGAATTTCAGTCTCTTCATTGTCAGCCTTAAAGTTGTGTAATTCCCCAGAAGTCATTACTTTTGTCTTCTTGACGTTCAGCTGTAATCCTGCTTTGGCACGTTCTGCTTGAACCTTCATCCGTAGCCATTTCAGGTCCTCACTGTTTTCTGCCAGTAATGTGGTGTCAGCTGCATATCCCAAATTGTTAATGTTCCTTCTACCGATTTTCACTCCTCCTTCATCTTAATCTAATCCAGTTTTCCTTATGTTCAGTATATAGATGTTCTGAGAGCCAGTTTGGTGCAGTGGTTAGGAGCATGGACTCTAATCTGGGAGAACCGGGTTTGATTCCCCCACTCCTCCATGTGCAGCAGCTGGTGTGACCTTGAGTCAGTTACAAGTTCTTTCAGAGCTGTTCTCTCAAGGGCAATCTTGAGAGAGCTCTCTCAGCCCCACCTACCTCACAGGGTGCCTGTTGTGGGGAGGGGAAGGGAAAGGAGATTGTAAGCCACTCTGAGACTCCTTCGGGTAGTGAAGGGCAGGGTATCAATCCAATCTCTTCATGTTCTTCTCTTGATATGGGAGCCTACAGGAATGGAAAGGTGGGGACAGCAGGTGTGATCCAAATCCGGCTCCCACACTTTCATTTCCCACTTGGAAGGAAGCCAGATCCCGCCATTCAAACCCCATATGTCTTGATGTGTGTGCATGGGGGGAGCAGTGTGGCCTGGTGATCCCCCATGGTGCATGCTGGGTTTCCTGGCACCCATTTTTTTTTTCAACTCACTGGAGAGAACCTATCAACAATCAACTTCATAACAGAAGGATGCTTGGCTTACAACCTCTCAGCATTTTGTAATTGACCTTGGTCCCTCATGGCAGCCATTTTTTCTGATTGGCCCCAGGCCACCATAGAAGTCATTTTGTGGTAGCACCCTTTTCTTATCCTCCGAATTCTAAACATGCCCACAGGATGAATAAGGTTGGGGAGCCCAGCCTAGTATTTAAGTCTTACCCAGTTGTCTGATTCCCAAGGACGAGGATGGAGTCCTGTTAATCTAGTGTTCTTGATTGGATTGAAATCATAGAATCACAGCGTTGGAAGGGGCCATCCAGGCCATCTAGTCCAACCCCCTACTCAGTGCAGGATCAGCCTAGAGCCTCCCTGACAAGTGTTTGTCCAGCCGCTGCTTCAAGACTGCCAGGGAGTGGGAGCTCACCCCCACCTCCATAGGCAGCTGATTCCACTGTTGCACAACTCTTACTGTCAAAAAGGTTTTATTTGACCACATTCTTGCACAGCAAATTGGGAACCGTAATCCAGTCCAGCAAGTTCTGAGCACCTGGCAATATGATCAATGCCACCAATTACACAAAGGCAAAAGCAATGCAGGAATGTAGCTGATTTTAATCATGTGATGACCATGGGGTGATTCAACATAATTCATTCAAGCTGAAAGATTGTGAGTGAACACCAATGGAAGCTACCTAACCAGCTGGCGTGCTTGACAGCACCACAGCCAGAGGTAAAACTCCTTGAAATGCTTCCCATTTTGATTTGCACACAAATCATCTATGTGCTTGTTTGAGGTACTCAACTCGAGAACAAACAAACATAATAACACAGGGGAGGTTTGGTTCTTTTCAAATGGCTTCTTTCTAAAAATTCTAAAGCATCCCCTTTCCTAAGAGAGCCAGTTTGGTGTAGTGGTTAGGAGTACGGATTCTAATCTGGGAGAACCGGGTTTGATTCCCCACCCCTCCACATGCAGCTGCTGGTGTGACCTTGGGTCAGTTACAAATTCTTTCAGAGCTGTTCTCTCATGAGCAGTTCTTGAGAGAGCTCTCAGCCCCACCTACCTCACAGGGTGTCTGTTGTCGGGAGGGGAAAGGAGATTGTAAACCGCTCTGAGACTCCTTCGGGTAGTGAAAGGCGGGATATAAATCCAATCTCCTCTTCTCTTCTTCTAACTTAATGAATGCCTGACTGGTCCAACATTGCAAGGACCAAAGGAACGCTGGCAAGTTCTCATATTAGAAAAATTCGCTACAGACTTAGAAGTAAGTCCCACCCCCGCCTCTTAAATAAATTCACCTGGAGGTGGTATACTTTATGTCAATTACATTGTGTACACCCTCAGACATGTTCATTTTTGTCACACTAATGACCTCCGATCTGTATTTTCAAGCGACCTGGTAACGCCGGGCACTGATGCCTTGTGGCTCCATGGCTTATTTGTTGCTATTTTTCAGCTATCGACGTGCTCCAAACAGAATGCTGCATTCCAGTTATAGTCTCTCAAGAGCTGCCTGGAGTGGAACTGCCACTTCCCCAGCACAGCATATGACAGCATATAAATCACCCGGGCTATATTTCTTTTCCCCCCACACACACACACTTCTTGCCGACGTGCTGTATTTCATGCTCATATCCCAGCTCCGGTACACTCTCATCCTAGGGTTTCCTATCACATTGTTGCTATCTCCTTTGAAACCACCTGTGATTTATGTCCCCAAGAACTGACACCTATTGTACTTTTTCTCTAATCCTCTCTTGTATAATTTCTTTCTGGCGCATTTCCTTAATTACCCTTGTTCCGACCTTCTCCTTCGCCTCCATGTCCTTCCCTTCACCTCACTTGAGGGCTTCTCTGTCCACTCTGGCCACAATTTTCTTCATTTATGGCGAAGTATATCTTTCCCCCTTCTTCTCTTCCAGGCTTCGATTCAAGTAGACACATAAATGAAAGTGTTAGGTGGAGTGTTTGCAAAGATGCATCACCATATTCCATTCTAGTGGTACAATCGGCTTTTTGCCCATGTGTGCTCTTGGGGAGGGGCTGTGGTTCACTGGCAGAATGTCTACTTGGCATGCAGAAGGTCCCAGGTTCAGTCCCTGGCATCTCCAGTTGAGAGGTGATGTGAAAGGCCTCTGACTGAGAACCTGGACAGTTGCTACCAGTCTGAGTAGAGTGGTATTAACTTGATGGACCCGAGACTTCCAGTTTTCGGCACTTCAGCGATGGCTGTGTCTCTCCGCTCCTCCGAGAGACATGTGCCATGAATCGGGGATTAGGAGGGAGCGCGATTGTGCGCGCTCCCCCATGGAGTCCATAGGCAATGGGCTCCTAGCCAGGGGGCTTTGGAGAGCCACGAGAACTAAGCACTGATGCAACCCCCTTTCCCTGATGTTTCCTCCTGGCACTTGGATTCAAAGGTGGACAGCCTCTGAACATGGAGTTTCCCTTTCAATCACCAGGGCTAGTAGCCACTGATAGACCTGTCCTCCATGAACCTGTCTCATCTTTTAAAGCTGAATACAGGACCCAGTTAGAGATGATGGTGGAAGATCTCTAATGAGATCTTCCCAGCCGTTTTGCTGGTAAATAGCAGCTGTGCAGGCCTTGGTTCAGACTAGGCTTGTGGCACTAAGGATGCAAGGGTTTAATCCTTTTTTCCCAACACAGTCGCATGCCTTCCTCCCCCCATCTCTCCCTTTCTCTTGCCCTCACCCCCACACTCTGTTGCTATCCCAAGAACTGTCTACTCGAGTGGTCTCTCAAGAAAGTGTCAGGAGCCCCGTCATTGTGTGGCTGTCCAGGGATCCCCTCGCAGCTCTAGTTCCAATAAGCCATCGCTGAGTTATCAGCTTGGAGGGATAAAAATCAGTCTGACAGAGAAGGAACCAATTTCCCATTGCCTGAGAAAATGAAAACAAGGCGAATGCCCCCGTATAAATCTGCCTTCTATCGAGTCACATCAGTGGTCCCTCGGAACTGGCAAGGCCTGCAAGGATAAGTAGTAGCCTTCCTGATTCCCTCACAGAGGTCTTTCCAAGCTCTGCTTCTTGGGAACCTTTTTCTGGAGAGAGCAGAAATTGAATCTTATGTGTACAAAGGATGTACTCTTCCACTGGGCTGAGACCTTCTTTCCCAGGTTTCCCTTATATGGGTCTGCCAACAGCTGTCAAATGCTACTCCGACATGTGCAGAATGATTTCTAACCAAGAAGAGAGGTGTAAGCCCGCAAGCCTGCTATGGTGTTTTTATGGACTGTGTTATACTGTACCTGATGAAGTGTGCCAACACTGTACTTGATGAAGTGTGCCAACGACGGACTGTGCCTGAAACTGACATGCTGTGAGCGCCCAATGAGGATACATTCCAAAGACTGTGTTCTTGTAATGGTTGCCACTCCTGAGGTGTTCCCGTGTCTAGTGCACACCATAGAACAGAGCACATGGTCACAGAAAGCACAAGACGCCATTGCAAACCAGCCGCATGGTCACCTACCTCCAGGGCCCCCCTCCTCCTCGCACCAACGAAGCTGCACGTACTCACAAAGACCTGGCCGAATGGACATGAGTCATCCATCTGCATACTAATACCCCTAGCCCAGGTGTCTTGATTGAGTTAGCAACTAGATTTCAAATTGCCCTCCAGTTTCTTGGCCCACCCAGAGGAATACAGTAGCCAATCACAGACCCTTTGGCTATGACAGAACACAGCGTCATAGGGGAGGTCCCCTGGACCCAGCTCCTCCTCTAGACCCCTTTGATATAATCAAAAACGCACCCACAGTTCGCTCTCTTACGTTTCTGCTCTTGAGCTCTCTACCCTGGAACCCCCCATCGCTCTCTAACGATGCCCTCTACAAAACCTG
>NW_015170931.1:164178-167131 GCF_001447785.1 Gekko japonicus | reverse complement strand
AGAGCCATCCTTCCTGAGCTAAGACAAAAATGTGTGAGCTGGAGGCTCAAAAACTGTGAGCTAGCTCACACTAACTCAGCTTAGAGGGAACACTGTTTGTGAGGTTGTTCTGAGGGAACTGTGACTGGCCCAAGGTCACCCAGCAGGCTTCATGTAAAGGAGTGGGGAATCAACTGCCCCCAAGTTGTCCAGATTAGAGTCTACCACTATGTTCTGAGGGAACTGTGACTGGCCCAAGGTCACCCAGCAGGCTTCATGTAAAGGAGTGGGGAATCAACTGCCCCCAAGTTGTCCAGATTAGAGTCCACCACTCTTAACCACTACACCACGCTGGGCTCTCCATGCTGGGTGGAGAAGGGGAAAGACTTGTGAATGTCTTCCTATAGATTGTCTGTCTGCACCCTTGGCACTGTGACATTGTTTCATAGATTCAGTCATTAGCTCCCCAAACGTATCCATAACCGAACACAAAGGCACCTGCCAGCGAAGAGTTCCTTATAAAACTGTCTGGCAGATATGCTCCCTTCATGACCAAGAGGAAGGTGGGAGTTGATTGACAAAACTTGCACTCCCTCAAGAACTGTGGCCCCAAAGGTGGCTTTTTAATTTATAAATGAATGCAATAAATAAGCGAGGGGGGAGGGAAGGCCCAGCAAGAGTGGGAAGGCATCTTTGTGAGTCACCAGGGACACAGATCCTAGCTGGAGCTATTGGAGTGAACACCCAATAAAGGAGGAAGGGAGATGGGGGGGACGGACGGCAGAGCCTTGCAAAACCACCGACTGGAAAACACAAGATGGAGCAACTCCTACATGTCTCAGAGCCACAGATGGGAACTCAGCAAGTCAAAAGAATGCTCTGTACTTTGGTGGAGGAGTGAGGCACCATCATCCATGTACATTTCTACTCTGCCTGGTGGTTTTAGGCACAAAACAAACAAACCTAAGAGGAACAGCTGTAGGAGTCAAAATGTATTAACAAGGACATCAGGCCCAAAGTCCCTACTATCCCAGAGCCCTTATTTGACTTGAGGGTTAGGGTCTGTGGCTCAGTGAAGAAGAAGAAGAAGAGATTGGATTTATACCCCACCCTTCACTACCCAAAGGAGTCTTAGAGTGGCTTACAATCCCCTTTCCCTTCCCCTCCCCTCCCCCGAACAGACACCCCGTGAGGTAGGTGGGGCTGAAAGAGCTCTCTCAAGAACTGCCCTTGAGAGAACAGCTCTGAGATAACTTGTGACTGACCCAAGGTCACACCAGCAGCTGCATGCGGAGGAGTGGGGAATCAAACCCGGTTCTCTCAGACTAGAGTCCACATTCTTAACCGCCACACCAAACTGGCATGAAGAAGGTCTCCGGTTCAATCCCCGGCATCTCCAGTTGAAAGGATCAGGGAGTAGGTGATGTGAAAGACCTCTGCCTGAAACCCTGGAGAGGCAATCTGAGTAGACAATACTGACTTTGACGGACCGATGGTCTGATTCAGGATACAGCAGCTTCATGTATCTCCTCAGAGCAAGGGAGGGGCCATGGCACACTGGTAGAGCCCCTGCTTTGCATGCAGAAGACCCCATGTTCAGCGCTGGCCATCTCTCCTCGAAAGGATCAGGAAGCAGGTGATGTGAGAGACCTCCCCCCGAGTCCCTGGAGAGCCACTGCCAGTCTGAGTGGACAACACTGACATTCACAGACCAGTGGTCTCAGTACAAGGCGGCTTCATGTGTTCATATCCCATGAGTCATGTCAGGATGAATAGGCACGTTTGATATTCCATTAGCAACTGAGAACCAGAGTGATGTAGTAGTTAGAGTGCTGGACTGTGGCAGGGGAGACCAATTTTCAAATCCCTTCTGGTCATGGAACTCACTGAGAGACCTTGGGTCAGGTATTTCCTCTCCCCCTCACCTCTCTCACAAGGTAGTTGTGAGGATAAAATGGATGGAAGGAAAACCAGGTAATCCACTTTGGAGGAAGAGCAGGATTCAAATAGGACTTGAAAAGGGATACTAATTTCACACGGCTGGTCTATCCAGATTCCTTCCTCTGACTAGACCTAGGTGCTTCTATAATAACAGAAGATACTGTGTGCTTATTTCAGAAGGTACCAGGGCCATATTTCAAGCACCTCAAGTATTCAGTTTAGGTAGCATGCCATAGCTGGTTAGGAGCTGCAGTGGCTCAAGTGGGTAAGACGCTGAACTGCAGGCTGTGGAAGGTCAGTAGTTCAGCAGTTCGAGACCCGGGTGCTGCATGATGGAGTGATCTCCCATCTCTAGTTCCAGCTCCTGCCAACCTAGCAGTTCGAAAGCAAGACATTGCAAGTAGATAAATAGGTACCACTTCTGTGGGAAGGTAACAGCGTTCCGTGCGCCTTGGTGTTTAGTCATGCCGGCCACATGACCACGGAAACGTCTTCGGACAGCGCTGGCTCTTCGGCTTTGAAACGGAGATGAGCACCGCAACCCTAGAGTCAGATTCGACTGGCTTTCGAGCAAGGGAACCTTTACCTTTACCTTTTACATAGCTGGTTATGCACCGAATCCAAGAGGTGTGTCCCCAGATTCCATTGCAATATTCCAGAAACTTCTACAAGTGCAATTGCATGTTGGAATTAGTGGCAACTTTGTGTAATGTGAAATTCATGAGGCAAGATATTCTACAGTATTGCCTAGGATAATGACGTGGACTGCGCCTACCCGAACATGTTGCCCATACTTTGATTTTGTCAGATCTTGGAAGCTAAGCAGGGTCGGCCTTGGCTAGTATTTGGAAGGGCGACCTCCAAGGAATACCAGGGTTGTGATGCAGAGGCAGGCTTTGGCAAACCACTTCTGAAACGTCTCTTGCCTTAAAAACAAGTCTTGCTCACCACCTAGTGCTGCATAACGCTAAAGGAGCTAGAACTTCTGGCTGCCAGTCAAACTTATGATCTCCTGGCTAATCTACGAACAATG
>NW_015170931.1:161858-164049 GCF_001447785.1 Gekko japonicus | reverse complement strand
GATGGCATCTCTCTTCTCCCTGTCATGTGCAGTTCTACACAGAGTGATAGAGATGGAATGTACCTTGGTTCAGACCAGACCCATCCCTGTTAGTTTCAGGGAAATTGTTGTGTCCCATCCCCTCTGGGCTACATCATCAAGCTGGAAGAGAGTTTACTTTTACAGGGCAATCTTATGCAGAGTTACTCTAATAAATCAATGGTCTTAGACTGGAGGGACGCTACATATGATCACGTGGTTCATCCCAGAAGGTAGGACCAGACACAATTAGCTAAACATTAGAAAGAACTTCCTGACAGTCAGGGCGCTTCCTCAGCGGAACAGGCTTCCTCGGGAGGTGGTGGTGGGCTCTCCTTCTTTGGAGGTTTTCAAACAGAGGCTGGATGGCCATCTGACAGCAATGCTGATTCTGTGGACTTAGCTGGATCATGAGAGGGAGGGAGGGCAGGAAGGGTTGCCTCAGTGCTCAGTTCTTGTGGCCCTTTCTTACATGACCAGGGAAATACCGATGACCACTTTGGAGTCAGGAAGAAATTGTTCTCCAGGCCAGTTTGACCAGGGGTCCTGGAGGGTTTTTTTATTGTTTTGGTTTTTTGCCATCTTCTGGGCATGGAACAGGGGGTCACTGGGTGTGTGTGGGGGGGGGTAGTTGTTCCCTGCATTGTGCAGGGGGTTGGACTAGATGCCCCTGGCGAGCCCTTCCAACTCTATGATTCTATGGTGGCCCGGGGCACCATGGGAACCCAACAATGTTATTATTTGCTTCATTTATGTCCCATCTTTCTCCTAATGAGGACCCAAAGCCGCTGACGTCATTCTCCTCTCCTCCTGTGAGGTAGGTTAGGCTGAGAAACGTGACTTGCCCCAGGTCACCCAGCAAGCTTTCTTGGCAGAGTAAGGATTCCAACCGGGATATCCCATATCCTACTCCAACACTACTCCAAAACTCTAACCACTATACCACACTAACCACTACACCACATTAGCTCCCTGATGACAGCCTTGTAAGGTAGGCCAGTGCTGTTACCCCTGCATTGCAGATGGCAGCTAAAGTTGAGAGAACGACTTGTCTAAGGGCTAGGGATGCCAAGCCCCCCTGGCCACTGGCGGGGGATGGGGGGGGTTTAAGGTGGCCAGATCCAGTTTGGGAAACTCCTGGAGACTTGGGGGTGGAGCCTGGGGAGGGCAGGGATGTCAGTGGGATACAATGCCACAGAGTCCACCCTCCAAAGCATCCACTTTCTCCCGGGGAACCGATCTCTGTAGTCCGGAGATGAGTTGTAATTCTGGGGGGTCCCCAGGTCCCACCTGGAGGCTGTCATCCCTACTGAGGGCCCCCAGTGAATTCCTGGAAGTAGCAAGAATTGTGCACAGAACCTCCCAGATGCTGGCTCGTTCTCTTACGGCGCAACCCTAGGGCCCTTTTTGCACTCCCCTTTTCATCCATGTTCACTGCGGTGTCCTCCAAGCAACTCTGCACTAAAATCAAATCCAGCCTTTTTCTTTATTCCAGGTCCCCCCCCCTCGTTCTGCACTAAAATCGAATCCAGCCTTCTTTGTATTCTGTGGTTTCCCCCCTGTTCTGCACTAAAATTGAATTCAACCTTCTTTTTATTCCGGTTCTTTTTCCTGTTCTGCATTACGTTCCCTCCCTTCAGGGGTCGGCTCAGTTTCAGCCTGCTGTTGCCCCCGCGGTGATTTGGATGCTGTCAGGGGTCATTTCGTAGGAAAAGAGCTAGGGGAACTCATTAGCATAACTCATTAGCATATGGCACACCCCCTGACATCACCGGAAGTGTGTCATAAGGCCACACCCCCTGACGTCACTGGAAGTGTGTCATAAGGCCACACACACCCTGCCCCCAACGGTCCCGGCCGCCGCCACCGGCCTTGCAGCTCCACTGCTGAGCCCCATGAGGGGCCCGGCGGTGGACCTGCAAGGCCGGCGGGAGTGTAAGGAAGCCCCGCGAAGGCCCTCCCTGGCCCCAGGCAGGCAGGGGTGGGGAGAGGCCGGGAGGAAGCAACTTACTCTCCCTCTTCTCCTGCCTCCTCCTGGCTGAATGAGGGCCGGAAGCGGGGCGGACGGAAGCATGGGGCGGGGCTTCGTCATGTGCCCCGCCCCCATACCTCACCCGGGGGAACTGCGATCCCCCGCGATCCCCCCGAAATAACCTCTGGATGCTGTTTTGCT
>NW_015170931.1:150342-161721 GCF_001447785.1 Gekko japonicus | reverse complement strand
TGTCGCCCTGGGTTATTTGGATGCTCTTTTGCTGTGGACTTAAATTGCCTCGACTCGAACACTGAGAAAATCCGGAGTGGCAGGCAAATGCGGAAGGGACCCCAGGCAGAATTATACCCTTCCTAGCCCATTGGCTTTGATGGACTGTGTGTGTGGGGGTGGTGGTATGGCATTAAGCCCAGAGGTCATTTCGGGGGGGAACGCGGGGGATCGCAGTTCCCCCGGGTGAGGTGCAAGGGGGCGGGGCACATGACGAAGCCCCGCCCCCCGCTTCCGGCTCTCATTCAGCCAGGAGGAGGCAGGAGAAGAGGGCGGGTAAGTTGCTTCCTCCCTGCCAAGGGAGGGCCTTGGCGGGGCTTCCGCGCACTCCCGCCGGCCTTGCAGGTCCACCGCCGGGCCCCTGATGTCAGGGGGTGTGGTATATGCTAATGAGTTATGCTAATGAGTTCCCCTAGCTCTTTTTCTACGAAACGACCCCTGATTAAGCCCATTGATCTCAGTGGACATGGAAGGGTGTAACCCTGCTTAGGAGTATAGGCAGACACCCTTTTTATGATGTGGAGGTGCGCTGCAGCAGAAGTGAAATACAGCATCTTCAAAACCACCATAAACCCAAACTATTGGCAACCGCGCAAGAAGACAAAGGCCTCAGTGGAGCCATGCGTGCACCCAGCCTCCAGCACAGCCCGTGCTCAGCTCTGTTTTTCAAAAAAAAGCCAGAGTCACGCCCGTTGTCTATTCGGCAGGGTTCCAGAGAACGAATCTGGTCCCTTTGCCGCCGTCTCCCAGATAGCTAATTAGCGCAATTCCAGCTCCTCTTCCAGGGCCACAAACACACAGCTGGGACGAGAGTGGGTAGAGGCGCACAGCAAGACCTCACATGCCTGATTCCCCATCCGAGCCCGAGAGCCACGCATGCCCCGACCTGCTTCTGTGCACAGCCGGCCCTTAGCTGGATCAGGGTGGAAGGGAATGAGCAGCATTGATTTTTCTCGGGTGGAGGATTGCTGTGGGAAACCTGCAGCAAGAAAGATATCCCCCCCTTCTCCCAAAACACATTTCCATGCCGACATTTCCTCTTCGAATTAACTCCAGGGGATCCCCCCCCACCTTCCCAAATGTTTGTGGCCCCTTGTCCCAATCCCTAAATTCTCCTTTTGTGGCCC
Source organism: Gekko japonicus (assembly GCF_001447785.1). Taxonomy (NCBI): domain Eukaryota; kingdom Metazoa; phylum Chordata; class Lepidosauria; order Squamata; family Gekkonidae; genus Gekko; species Gekko japonicus. Next base: position 160,555 of record NW_015170931.1, on the reverse strand, counting down.
CCCCCGGGTGCGCCTGCTCTCCCGTCCCTCCGGCGCGGCGGCCCAAGCTGCAGTGATTTCAGCAAATCATTAGCAACTCCCTTCCCTCTGCAATAACTTGCGCTGGAGTCATCCATCTCCTCAAAAATTTATTACAGCATATTGATACTGAGGTTTTCTCTTGGACTGTTCGTAGCCAATTCCATTTGAAGGCAATCAAATCTCAGTGGAAGACCCCCACTCCGTATTGATGTTGCTTTGAAATGTTTTTTCCCCTTATTTCATTCTTTCCCCTTCATTTTTCATCCTTTGGGTGTGTTGCGGCGCCTTCTCCGGGGCTTTGTCGGTGAACGCTGTGCACTGGGAGGGGGGAACCCGATCCTCTGCCCGAGGCTTGCCAGCCACTTTTCTGTGGATGCCAGGCAGCGTGGGCTTTTAAAAGGCAATCACCCCCAATGTGGCACCAGGGGATCCACAATGGGTATCCTGATGCCCACTGACCTCTTTCCCAAAGCTAGTTTCCAAAGGTAGCTGTGTCGGTCTGCAGTAGAACAGCTCTACTAGGTCCTTTCCACATTTGCCTGCTGCTCCGGATTTTCTCAGTGAGTCGAGGCAATGTAAGTCCACGGCAAAACAGCATCCAAATAACCCGGGGCAACAGCAGGCTGAAACCAGGCTGACCACTGAAGGGAGGTCATGCAGGGCTCCTTTTGTAGCAGGAACTCCTTTGCATATTAGGCGACACACCCCTAATGTAGCCAATCTCCAGGAGCTTTCAGTGGCCCCCCCCCCCCAAGAAGAGCTCTGTAAGCTCTTGGAGGATTGGCTACATTAGGGGGTGCGTCGCCTAATATGCCAAGGAGTTCCTGCTACAAAAAGAGCCCGGACTGGTCATGCAGAATGGGGGGGAAACCTGGAATAAAAAGGCTGAACTCGATTTTGGTGCAGATTGGGGTGGGGACCTGGATTAAAAAGAAGGCTGAATTCGATTTCAGTGCAGAATTGCTTGGAGGACACCGTGGTGAACATGGATTTAAAGGGGAGTGCCAAAAGGCTGAAACTGGGCTGAAAGTGGGCTGAGCACTGAAGGGAGGTAATATAATGCAAAATGGGGGGGGGATCTGGAATAAAAAGGTTGAACTCGATTTTAGTGCAGAATTGCTTGGAGGACATTGTGGTGAACATGGATTCAAAGGAGAGTGCCGAAAGGGCCCTAGATTCTAATCCAGAAGCACCCGAGAGACCAATAAGATTTTGGGGGTAGAAGCTTTCCCTCAGGCCTTTCCTGGTTAAGTTTATTTGGGGGGGGCATTAATGCTGGATCTGCCACTGTCAGTTGTGAACAATGTTCCCTCTACTTTTCCTCCCCTACTGAGTGGAGCAGTTCACCTTCTGAGCAGAATATAACTGCTGTAATCTTCAAATGGGCACTGCAAGACCCTGAGTGACTCCAGATTGCTGCTGAGGGGGGCTTCCTGTGTTCATGAGCGGCTGCTCACGCACACAGCTTAGACATGGATTTTTTTAAACACTTTGCATTTTTAGAATGTTTTAACTATGTTTACGACATCTGTTTTATACTGCTGTGACCTGCTCCACTTTGTGGGGGAGGGGCAGTATATTAATCGAAATAATCAGGGGGCGTTTCGTAGAAAAAGAGCTAGGAGAACTCATTAGCATAACTCATTAGCATATGTCACACCCCCTGCCATCACCGGAAGTGTGTCATGAGGCCACACCCCCTGACATCACCGGAAGTGTGTCATAAGGCCACACTCACCACTCAGTTAGTCTTAGTCTTAAAGGTTAGTCTTAAAGGTGCTATTTGTTAGTCTTAAAGGTGCTATTTGAACTCTTGGACTATTTTGCAGCAACAGACTAACACAGCTACCTCGGGGAAGCTCCTGGATGGAGCTGGGAGTCCTTGCGGAGGCCACGTGGAGTGGCCTCGGCCAGGCAGAGGGGGAGGACGCCAACTTACCCTCCTGCTTCTTCCTCCTTCTGCAACAGAATGAGGCTGGAAGCAGGGGGCGGCCGGAAGAAGGGGCGGGGCTTCGTCATGTGCCCCGCCCCCTGCACCTCACCCGGGGGAACTGCGATCCCCCGCGATCCTCCCTGAATCGACCTCTGGAAATAATAACTAAATAAATGGAAGGGAGCTTCGACGCTCGGAAGCATATACCCCCCCAAAAAATCTTGTTGATTTCTATGGTGCTGTTGGACTCAAATCTAGCCGTTTGAACCCGAAGCACATCTCCCCCAGAGCAAAGAGTCAATTCCAGCTTTTTCCACTTTACCGGAGAAGGAACTGAAGCTGATGGGCAGTAGACTCAGGATGGGCAAAAGGAAATACTTCTCTACACAATGAAGGATTAAAATGCGGAATTTGCTGCCGGAGGATGTAGTGATGGCCAAAGGAATAAACAGCTTTCAAAGGGGATTAGATGCTGGTGGTCCCCAGCCCAAGAGACCTCCGGCTGTCCTTGACCAAGGCCAGGGCTTTTGTACGCCTTGGCCCCAACCTGGTAGAACTCTCTGCCAAGTTCCGTCCAGGCCCTGCGGGACTTATTACAGTTCTGCAGGGCTTGTTTGGTGTAGTGGTTAAGTGCACGGACTCTAATCTGGGAGAACCAGGTTTGATTCCCCACTCCTCCACTTGCAGCGGCTGGATGACCTTGGGCAAGCCATAGTTCTGTCAGAGCTGTCCTTGAAAGAGCAGTTCTTGAAAGAGCTCTCTCAGCCCTGCCTACTTCACAGGGTGAAAAGGGAAAGGAGATTGTAAACTGCTCTGAGACTCTGATTGAAGGGCAGGATATATATCCAATCTCCCCTCTCCTCCCCTCCCCTCCCCTCCCCTCCCCTCTCCTCTCCTCTTGTAAAACAGAGATGTTCTGAGGGGCATTTAGCGGAGGGCAGCAAAGGTTCCATCTTGGCATTCCCACTTCCACTTTTTTCACACACACACCACATTACAGACACCATCAGGACTCGGACACCATCTTGTTTTTTTTCTAGACTCTAATGCTCTATTGTTTGCTATTTCAGTTTTAATTGTTCCTTTGCTGGCTTTATATCACTGTAAATCACCCTGAGCTCGGTTTCCAGGAAGGGTGGTCAACAACAACAACAACAACAACAACAACAATATTTCATGGATGATAGGTCTATCGGTGGCTACTAGCCCTGGTGACTGAGGGAAACCTCCACATCCAGAGGCAGAGGCAGCCAGCCTCTGAATCCCAGAGTCAAGAGGCAACATTGGGGGAAGGTCTCAGCTTCCGCGCCCTGTTGTTGGCCATCCAGAAGAATTGGTTGGCCACTGTGTGAGACAGGATGCTGGACTAGATGAACCCTGCTCTGATCCAGCAGTGCTCTTCTTACATCCTTAAGTGCTTTCAGAAGAAACCAGGAAGCGTCACCATTGGGAGTACCCATTTGCAATTGGCTGCCCCCGTCACTGTAGAATGCCTGGCTTGGAACCTCTCAACAGTCTGTGGAACCTTCCAATGGTTTTGTGATGGGTCCCATCATCCAAGGCAGCCATTTTCCTGCGACCCCTATGACCTGTGCTCAAAATGTCAAAAGTGCCCACAGGTTCAACGAGGCTGGAGGGCCTTCTCCCCCCTTCTTTTCTTCCCCCTCCTTTCCTGGTGTTCCTAAATTGTTAATTATGTCCTCATTATGACGGCATTCTTTGATGGCAATAACTGAGTGGGGGGGGGGAGAGAAGAAAAAAGAAGAAGAAAAGAGATGGACGTGAGAGATCTCTGCCTGAGACACTGGAGACCCAGCGTCAGCCTGAGAAGACAATACTGGTTTGATTCAATAAAAGGCAGCTTTATGTGTCCAAAAAGAAAAATAAATAAAGCTGGAGAGCCCTGCTATAAAGCCTGAGCATGAGCTAGTCTTGACCAGCGATCATGAGCCTTTTGGGACCCAAGGCCCCACATTGACCTACAGCCTGCAACTCAGAAACCACCTTCTAATTTTTTTTTTACCAGTTATGGCCACCTTGAAGCTGCCTTATATTGACTCAGACCCTTGGTCCATCAAGGTCAGTATTGTCTACTCAGACTGGCAGCTGCTCTCCAGAGTTTTAGGGACAAGTCTTCCACTTCGTCTACTGTCTGGTGCTTTTAAGTGGCGATGCCAGGGATTGAACCTGGGATCTTCTGCAAACGAATCAGATGCTCTCCCAATGAGCCACTACCCTGCTTTCCTCTGCCCTCTTCCGGGACCTTCTACACATCAAGTGGATGCTCTTCCCTTTCGCCACAGCTTCTCCCCCAAAAGTCTGGGTGGGGAACACATGAAGCTGCCTAAACCTGAGTCAGACTCCTGATCTCTGAAGGCTCCTCTGACTGGCAGCAGCTTTCCAGGGTTCTCATGGAGGTCCCCCCCCCCATAGAATCTAGTACTTGATCTGTTCAATGGGAGATGTGAGGGATTGAACCCGGGACCTTCTACGTGTGAATCAGATGCTCTCCTACTGAGCCACAGCCCTACTTTCCTCTGTAGGGTGGCCAGTTGCATAAGAGGACAGGTAGCATTGATACAGGCACTTGTCCTGCAGAGAGGAGGAAAAGTTCCACCTTCTGCTGTGCCACCTTCAGGGCAAAGGTTAAAGCCATGATGGGCCTTTGCTCCTACTCCCCCCTCCACTTTCTCTGTGTTTCTTGCCCCTAAACATGCAGACAAAAAATGGATATGATGTCGCTTCTTCAGTCCAGTTTGGGTTCGTGGTGTGACCCACTCCCTCAGTTTTGCCATTTTGGCTTCTAGCAGGAGAAGAAGAAGAGACTGGATTTATACCCCGCCCTTCACCACCCAAGGAAGTCTCAGAGCGGCTTACAAACTCCTTTCCCTTCCCCTTCCCACAACAGACACCCTGTGAGGTAGGTGGGGCTGAGAGAGCTCTTTCAAGAACTGTACTTTCAAGGACAGCTCTTGTTGAAACTATGGCTTGCCCAAGGTCATCCAGCAGGTGCAAGTGGAGGAGTGGGGAATCAAACCCGGTTCTCCCAAATTAGAGTCCGCACACTTAACCACTACACCAAACTAAAGAATCTGGGCTTGGTTTGATCTAAACCCCACTTCTTTGTCTTTTCAGCATGGTATCCATAAAACTCTCCTCAGACACCACATTTCAAATGAGATGAAAACATCAGCTAGTTTAGTTCGTTTTCTTTTTAAAGCTGTTGGTATGGCAACCTGGCTGGGGGTGGGTGGGGGGCGGGGCCATTATGATCTAGTTGTTGGACCGTTGTGCTAGATTCTAGGAAACACAGGCTCAAATCTTCACCCTGCAATGCAGTTCAGTCATGGGGTTGCCATCTCTGGCTTGGCAGATCCCTGGAGATTTGGTGTTTGTAGGTGGAGTTTGGAGGGGAAGGGAGCTCTGTGCCGAGGTGATTTCACTCTAGGGTTCTTTCCACACTTGGGTCTCACACCTGGTTTTATCAGAGTTCAATTCAGGACACAATACCTTGGTTGTAACCCTGGTTGTAACAGCATCCATTTATCCCGGGAGAAGTGTAGAGAGAAACTGGGGTGACCTCAATGTAATGTGGAAACAAAAATACCCCGAGATAATTACAGGGGTGGATGTGAGTGTAGTGTAGAATGTAAGTTTGGGGACAGGGTTGAACCAGGATTTAAGGTCTATTGTGGAAAGGACCTAGGACTTCTGTTTCTCCCGGACTTTATGGTAAAACACTGACTCTTCCCATTGAAGCTGCCATTTCTTCCATGAGAGCAAACTTCTACGGTCTGGAGATCCATTGCAACTCCAGGAGAACCCCAGGCCCCTCCTGGAGGCTAGAAGCCAAAAATGAGAGCTCATGGGAGGAAGTGGAATTCCAAAAACAACATCCATGACAAAAAATAAAGATAAGTTGCAAAAACGTTTACTGTAGTAATTTCTGTAGAAAATTATCTTCTATTATCGCTCACATGCTCACACGCTAACGAATACTGCGCAATGAACAATCCGCGTCACAATATTTGCTTTATCTGAGCGTGTAGCAATCCCAGTTCTTATAAATGACTACTTATCGACTCTTGAAGGAAACATTCCATGTTGGCTCTCTAATAACCTTGGGTTCTGTTAATAGAGAGTCAACACGGAATGTTTCCTTCAGGAGTATTACTACAGTAAACGTTTTTGCAACTTATCTTTATTGACGCTTTGTGATTTTTTGTCATGGATGTTGTTTTTGGGATCCCCCTCCTGGAGGCTGGCAACCCTTGCTCATTGGGCGACTCTTTGACAGCAACCCTGACAGGTTGTTGAAAGGATAAAACAGGGCAGTGGGTACCATGCATGTCAGCCGGGCCCACTCCGCTCTCCCCTCAAAAAGTGTGGGATTAAAGATTGCACTGGATAGTGGATATCTTACATGGTCCTTGGCATCTATATTGTACCCTGTCCGGGAGGCACCAGGGACCTACAGTGCCCAGTACGTCACTGTGACACCCCAGTACCCCCAGAAACCAAATGCTCATCTCCCAGAAAACCAGCAGCCCTGGGATGAAGCTGAAAACGTTGAAAGCCAAACACACACATGAACAGGTGTCTGTGTCTGATCAGAGGCCTTTGAATACCGAGGATGTCCTTTTCGGTTCTCTTTGCCACTGCTGTTCGAAGCGCCAGCCGCAGACACCCCACTGTGAGCATGAAATTAGATATTTCGAGGGCTATTAGAAGCTGCGATGCTTCTGGGTGTCTCGCCTCAAAGTTCTGTAGCCCAGGTGCTCCTGTAATTGTAATACACTTTGAAAATTAATAGCATTCAGGGGCCCACAGAGTTCACACTACTCTCTCCACGGTATGCTGGTTGAGCATTAAACTGTAATATCTAACTCATCAGAATACTTGCTGGCTTCATATGGGCCAGTGTATTTTCATTTCCCCCTGAGCCACTTTGGTTTCCTTGTTTACCCAAACGAGTTCCTTCTCTCGCTCTGCCCCTGCATGTCTCGAAGCCACAGGGGCAGAAATTGCCTCAGCTCAGTCCAGGACGAGCAGTCTTGGCCAAGGGGCGACCTGGTGGCAGCAGTGAGGGGGAGTCGATTCTCCAAACAGTTTCGTTACGTGGGCAAGTTGGACTTTTTAAGTTGGCCTGCCAGCAATGCTTTGCCAAGCGGGCACCTGCTCGACAGTTTCTGCCAAAGATATCGAAAATGTCAAACGGACTTAGGGCTGTGGTGTTGGAGAGAAGGGGGAGTGTGCATTATCTTTTCCTTTGGGTGCAGAGAAAAGTCAAATCGCAAACCTGAGCCATGTAACAAACTGCAGTGGCAACGAAACCAGCCAAATAATAAAACGATCAGCCCAGATTGGAAGCCCGGATCCTCCCCTATGGACAACTATTGCTCTCTTAGCACGACTTACATTTATACTACAAAAAGGGGAGAGGAAAAGGATAAGCCCATAATGAGGCTGAAATGAATGGGAGTTTTGTTATCAACTCACCAGGGAGCTAGGGGCAGGGACCATATATTTATCTAGGACCAGAGCCCATATATTTATCGCTGTGTGCATCTGTATTTACCCCCAGGGTGAGCAAACTCGTTTAGGTTAAATACATTGCCAACGTGATCCTTTGAACAAACAAAAATCAAACTAAGCCCCAAATAGAACCTTTATTTGAGGTTCAAAATTGGAGCCTTTTCCCTCTGGCTTGTCTTCTAGCTTGACTAAACATGGTGTGCTGGAGGAAGAGCAGCCATGGGGAAAGAGAATGAGGGAAGGTTTTTCTTTACACATCCTCCTAGACCCTGCGGGAGATGAATCTTCTAAGGGTGAAAGCTGCAGGCTGAAGAGGTCGACCCACAATTCTAAGCCCCGGGGAAAACAATTGTGACACAAGAACCGAAGAGTGTTAAGGATAGTTTTGCCGGATCGTACAGAGAGTCCTTGATCTAGTGGTTAGATGCTTCTGGAAGCTCAAAGAGCACAAAGGCAACAGACCTTCCTGTTCTATGGTCCTTTCCACACTTGGATCTCACCCCTGGTTTTATCAGAGTTTAACTCGCGACACCATACCTTGCATTTATCCCGGGTTATAACAGCATCCGTTTATTTTGGGACAAGTGTGGGGCAAAACCGGGGTGACCTCAATGTAATGTGGAAACAAAGAATACCCCGAGATAATTACAGGGGTGAATTTGCATCTAGTGTAGAACATAAGTTCAGGGACAGGGTTGAACTAGGATTTAAAGTCTAGTGTGGAAAGGACCTATGACTCCAGTGCCTGGGATGTAGAGGTATACTGCCTCTGTTCAAGGAGGTCCCACCTGTGATAGTTCATCCGGCAAGGCGGGATATAAATGGAAAATAATAATAATATAAATAAATAGCTAACAGTTCTGGACAGGTTGGTGATCTGTGTGTTCTGAAAACCAAAACATCTCTTGTGTTTTGAAAATCAATGAAGGGCAGAGGCTGCCACTGTTTCTGGCAATGAATTCCAAATGTTAATTGGGATTGGATGAACATATGGATTGGATAAACATATGGAGTAAAGTTCCATCAGTTGCTATTAGCTGTAAGATATAGATAGAACACTCTGTCTGGGGCAAGAGTGGGAGGGCTTCTGGAGTTCTGCCCCCACAGGTGGACTTCCTGACAGCACCTGGGTTTTGGCTACTGTGTGATGGGCGATTGACCCGATCCAACATGGGTTCTCTTACATTGTTTAGAATGAAGAGGAAAGACAGTGGCATGGTGTAGCTTGGCCTTGTCAGATCTTGGAATGTCAGTGTTTGGATGGGAGACCACCAAGGAAGGTTCTGCAGAGGAAGGCAATGGCAAACCACCTCTGCTTCTCACTTGCCTTGAAAGCCCCTAGCTGGAGCTGCCGTAAGTTAGTTGCGACTGGATGGCACATACGTATATATGTGATTGAGAACTTCCTTTTGCTAGTGAAAAACCAACTCACCACCATCAGTATCACTGAATGGCCCGGGGTCTTGTGTTAAAAGAGAGAGAGAAAATTCTTTATCCATTCCCCACCCAACCACTCACAAATATGTTTTATAGTTCAATCCTACACTCAGAACTAATCTCCATTATGTTCTATGGAGCTTACTTCCACTTTGGTGTTTTTGCAACTTCAGTCTTGTTCCAGACCAACCCCCCCAACTTTTATAGCTTTTCTCCTTACCCTTGACCCCTTTCCTGCTCTTTCAGATCAGTGAGTCATGCAGAGGCACGTGTGCAGCCTCCTTTGTGAACAGATAACTTGGGCTCTCAAGAGAAGAGGAGGAGGAGGAGGAGATTGGATTTATACCCCACCCTTCACCCAGAGTCTCAGAGTGGCTTACAATCTCCTTCCTTTCCCCTCCCCACAACAGAGACCCTGTGAGGTAGGTGGGGCTGAGAGAACTCTCTCGAGGACTGCCCTTGAGAGAACAGCTCTGAGAGAACTTGTGGCTGACTCAAGGTCACACCAGCAGCTTCATGTGAAGGAGTAGGGAATCAAACCTGGCTCTCCCAGATTAGAGTCTGCGCTCTTAACTACTACACCAAACTGGCTCAGCGAGCCATTCAGTGAGAAACGTGAGACCTTTCAGATATTGTCAGTGGACAGTGCTGCATCTTTGTAGAGGTGCTTATACAGATGTTGATGAATGGCCCTCTGTTTGGGGTGACTCACATAGTTTGTAGTCACCAGTGACACGTCTGGTAGGAAACACTGCGAAGCCAACTGTTTTGCTACCCAGACCCATTTCCTAATAACCAATGGACTTGGTTCCCGCTCGCACAGGTAGATTCTCAGATTCGCTCCCTTAGTCTGAGGAGCAACGGTTTCTTAAAAGATAAACAATTAGTTCTTCTCACACTCTATCTCATTATAGACTAAGCGAAGCCATCTCCTCTCCGCACCTGTGACCTTGCAGATAAGCATGTTTCAAAGCAGAACTAGCGTTCATAGAAATGAATGCATAAAACAAGCAAACACGCGATTCGTTATACCAGCAAGCATGCGCATTTGGCTATCACTAAGGAACACTACGGAGGGGGGGGGACCCTAAACAGGGACGGTGTTACACCACACAGAGTTCTTTGGCAGCTTGCTGACAACAGTGCTGCATCTTTGTAGAGGTGCTTAGACAGATGTTGATGAATGGTCCTCTGTTTGGGGTGACTCACATAGTCTGTAGTCACCAGTGACACTTCTGGTAGGAAACACTGCGAAGCCAACTGTTTTGCTACCCAGACCCATTTCCT